>NC_043959.1:7631471-7931471 GCF_902148855.1 Sphaeramia orbicularis
TTTATGATGATTGTCATTATAATTCTCTGCAACAGGAAACCTGTCATAAATGTTAAAACTTCTCTCTCTGGACTGTTTCTATCATCGCTGTTGACAGTTTATAGAAGGAGTGGTTTTAGTGGTGCTGCTTCTGCTTAAACCTCCATTCTGAGTCTTCGGCAGCAGATGAAGAGATTCAAGGGCACTGAAGACTGCCTCAGCATGCCTGAGACAATAGCTGGAATTAGGTAGCGATTATTTAATTTGATATCTATTAATCTTGTTGTACCCGTCACTGATGTAATCCTCTTTGTAGCTGTTTCTGCTGCAATCCACAGGATGAAAGGATTAGGCACCCGTTTAATGATTTATCAACTCTCCTCCAGGATTACAAGAGCATGTGTCTTGGCTCTCTTATTAAAATCCGAGAGTGTATTTACAAGGCGTTTTATCTCTGTCTTTCCAAAAATACACTGGGTAACACAAGAATACCAGCCAATTTTTAAAAATTGATGCAATAGTCTTATCAGGTGAACTTTATACTTATTTTAACTTATTGTGTTTTATTATATTAGTTCTGAATGTGACTTTAAAACAATAAGATTAATAAGAATAAGCTTTTTCTATTTAAGAGCCAGAACAGTGAACTGACTGATTCATATGCTCACATTTAACTAGAATTTAATAAAAGGCAAATATTTTTCTGTTTACAAGAGTTTCCACATCCGCTGTTTTCTTGTAACCGTGGCTGATTCTCAACCATAATAACAAATGTCTTATTGTCGTCATGCTCACAAGGTCCACAGGCCTCACAGATACTTATTTTTAAGCCAAAACATGATCTCCCCAAGTTGTGTTTATGCTAAACTGAACTAAACCTTTACCATAGCCTCATCACAGCCTAAATGCAACAATGGTTTTGTACATTTTACTGTTACCTGTGGCATTTTGTGACATTTCTCACAGGCGATTCATCATATGCTCCTATGAGCTGTATCAGAGGGTGGAGACAAATGACGCTTATTCAGGTTGGAGGACTCTACAATGCAAAATACATAAAAGGCTTTTTCCCAGGTGCTTTTAGTTGTCTGAGAAGAGGTTTTACACCATTAACAGGTATCCTATGAACTAGGTATCATCCTAACACTAAAACATTTTTGGATTTTACATAATATCCTGTTCTGTAGCCTGTTTTAGTAACTATTTTATGTCTTAACTACAAACAATAACCCAAAACTGCATAATAATAACAACAATAATCATGTCTGTATAGATTCTCTGTGTTGCATGCACTAGGAATCCTACTTAAATGGACCAAAATATATCACAGCATATGTTTGTAAGTGAAGTGAATTTTGGTGTTATTTATGTGAAGATGAAATTCTAAAGTTACCATTCACAACATCATCACAACTGTAACACCAGTAACATATGATAATAGTAATTTAAAAGTTAAAACTACAAGTTTTCCCCTGATGTATTACACATTTTAGGGAATTTATTTAGTGTTCCACTATAACGAGTTCATTAGTATCATAATAGTATAAAACTTTGGTATTTAGATCAGTGGTGTAGTGGTCCATGGAGAAGTGGGTATGCTCTCAATTTGTGCCTTTTTTTTTTTAAGTCATCCAGAAAAACGCCTTGTTTTAGAAACCTTGACATATAAGACTACTCTATTTAGTTTACCCAAAAATTTGTCAGTAAGATTTGCTCAGTATTATAAAATGATCATGACTCAATCAGGAGCAGTTTGTAGGTTTTACTGGTCACACAAGCAGCTGCATGAATGTAAATGTATTCAATATGAGGCAAACATAGGATAATGTTAGTCTTTCATAACGTTAGCCTACGCCAGTGTTTCTCAAAAAGTGGGGTGGGCCCCCCCAGGGGGGC
Source organism: Sphaeramia orbicularis (assembly GCF_902148855.1). NCBI lineage: Eukaryota > Metazoa > Chordata > Actinopteri > Kurtiformes > Apogonidae > Sphaeramia > Sphaeramia orbicularis. The sequence goes on from NC_043959.1 coordinate 7,633,347, forward strand.
ATGAAGGCTTGCTGGGGGGGCATGGGATCATTCCTAGGTGTTTATTTTTTTCTTCAGGTTAGAACATGTAGCAGGTGGAACTAATGTTTTAGCGTTGGAGCCCCCTGGACTCATTTTAGGGACATACAACAAACAAATCTACTGCCATGGTGATCTGTCACTAGACAAAGAGTTTAGGTTTGGAGAGTGGACAAGGATTGGACTGAAAAAGAAAAATGTGCAATGTTTGTGTTTTTACACAGTTTGTACAGTTTGCACGTTGATGTTCTCAGATGTGCAACGTAAACGGGCTCATTGCAGCCACTGATACTGTTAAAATGTTCATCTTTGTTACCAAAATGTGTTTGTTGTTCTAAAAACAAAACTACCTTATTGTCATAGTTGTAAGATAATTACACATTTCCTATTTTTATTTTGAAAAATAATGTCTCAGGGAGCAGTCTTGTTGAGTTCATTTGTATTGTTCAATCAAAAATCTACGTTATTTTTAATTTGCACAACAAATTATTCAAGGAAAAGCAAAAAGTATTCTTACGATATTGATGTTTCTTTCAGTAAAACTAATAATTGCACCACAGGTACAATGTTGTTGGGGTTGAGGGGGGCTTGGAGATTTTTCGTGCTCCAAAGGGGGGCCCGACAGAAAAAGACTGAGAACCACTGGCCTATGCACACAGTTTGACTAATGGTGACAACATCTCTGCTCCTTTAAATGTGCAGTCATATGGGCAGTAGTTTAAAACAGTGACTCATTTGGAGTCCACCTTAAAACCTATCTCAGAAGTATGTATTCCGTGAAAGTAGGTTCTCTTGATATGTGTCACTCACTTGAAAGACATTTATTCTTCCTTTCTTGTTCGCATTTCCAGTAATCGCGCATCTTTCAATGAGATGTGCAGTGACCTGTCAATCAACTCGGGTGGCACTGGCACCTGAGGTGTCCAGTCAGGTTCCAGAGGTGGCCAGCGCTAGTTAGCAATATTTTCCGCGGTATGACCCACCCTACTCTGCCTCTGATTGGCTCATCAGTTCTCATGCCTAAACTTAACCAATCTAATCATTGAAGGTACAGAGTACCGGCCAAGTAGAGGCAGAGTAGGGCGGGTCATGGCTTCACCATCCTAGGGGAAAAAATGGGCAATTTGGCTGCAGATTAGGGCGTGCATCAGGGGGATTTAGAAGTGGGTATACCCAATGCTGACTGAAAAATAAGTAGGTATACTCCATATACCGGCGAATACCCTGGACTACACCTTTGATTTAGATGTAGTATTTCATACAATAATATACTACCTGAGCTGTGGAAAAAAAAAAAAAAAAAACTAAGTCCAACTATAATCTTCTAAAGCACCTAATAGTAGGAAATAAGGAAGTGTGAAACAGACTGTTTGTGCTGTTAATTCCCAGTCATCAGATCACAGTTGTGAGTCGTCACATCAGTAAATATGCAGCCACAGTGCTTTGACAGCTGTGTGTTCCTTCAGCTTTGTTTCAGAGAAGCCTCTCCTAAATTTCCATCAGTTCAGTTGACACTCTTTCCACTTATCTGCAGCGCTCTTCTAGTAGCTCTATGGATTCCATTGCACTCTGGATTTGACGTCATTGCAAGTGACGCAAGGATGCTTTGAAATCCATGTTCCATGTGCCGAATGTCTGCAGCAAGAAGCATCTGTAGAAATCCGATTATTTCAACCTCCTCCAGATGTGTGTTGGATTTGCACAAAATGGATTTGATGGGGGTTTGTTGCTGTCCATACTTTTCCAAAATCAATGTGGATCAAATCTGGAAATGCCAAAAAAAAACAAAAAAAAAACGAGAGTTGGGCTAGCAGTCTGTACATGGCCTTGGTCTTGCTCTCACTGTGTGTTTGTGAGGAACCACTGAAGCTTTGTGCATTACAGGCAGCAGCCCCACCGCTTTCTGCCCTCCACTCATATAAATCTCCAGTCAGTGTATGATGCCAAGTGTATGTAGCTGCTAGGATTTTATCCTAATGCACGAAAAAAGCTGTAAAATGTTAACACACTGCCACTATAAATTTAGGGTACGACCCCTCTGTGGCTAAGGTACCATACGATCCATAAAAACCAGCTTTACCACAGATGCTCTTATTCCTCCATACACTGCACCTAATTTTTCCCCCTTGCACACATACTTGAGTGCAACTTTCAAAACTCAGCATTTCACTTTTTGTGCTGATTTTAGATAATGCCTCATGGCATTAAAACACACCTAGTTTTGTTGAATTTGTGTGTGAAACAGTGTGAGGCCGAATTAGTTGAGTGCGTAAGAGGTTTTCCCTCATGTGTGCATGCAAGTGCAATCATGCAGATTGTGAGGGAAAGAGGTTTTTATTAAACCAGGCATCTTTTTTATTTAGGTGATGTTCATTTATTCCTCCGCACATATTTATGCAAGTCAAGCTGCCTGTTTTTGTGTGAGAGGAATCAGTTGCACAAACAGAGAGTCTGAACAGCAGCACTTCATATCTCTGTGATGGAGGAGCTAAAGTCTCCAAGCTGTCAGCTTGTCTTCTCCCAGCACAATCCCTACCTGATGTATGATGCACTATTCATACTGTGATACACAAGTGATCCTCAGAAAATGAGCTGGAGAGGGATGTTAGATAAAGTTCAGCCTTTCACTTTTAACAAGTGGCACAGATAATGAAGACGTCTCAGTTAATGCAAGGTGGTGGGTAAGAAGAAGATGTACAATTATCTTTGGTGTGGTGTGGATTTTTGTTCTAATGCAAAAGTAGCTTCTTCTTTTGTTTATAACCAAATAGTATTCTGGCTAACTTTCAAAGAAATCTATCATCTACAGAGATATTGATCTCTTCTCGGATTACCTTCTGTTGGGTTCAGACTACACAATATCAGTGTTATTATTATGGCAGGATGCAGCAGAAATAAGTGTCAAGTCAGGACAGACAGTGGGCATCAGATGTGACAACTGCTCTACCTCTACTGTTTATTCCAGCCACGCTCACTTTAGATGATATCACAAAGCTGAGTTTATCCACTTCTATCCCTTTGATGGAAATTCACTGAGTTATTAAAGTTTGATCATGATTATTATTGTTTGCAACATTGAAAAAATTGACAATTATATGGAAACTTAACTATCATATGAATTTAATTACAGTAATGCAGCAGTATTTGGCTACACCGAACAGCTGGTATACTGGCATGTCATTTTGCAACACACTAGAGAGATAATTTAAAGATATATTTCAATATAGATCAAGTTTACTATGAGGTGTGTCCAGTAGCTTAATATAATGGCCACTGAATGGATTTATGATACAGTAATGTTAACAACAGCTAACTTACACCAAAAGTCAGTTACTTTAGCAGAATATTACGGTAGTTGGGATTACTTGCGGCTGCTTTAGAAAGTAAATACATAACGTGAATCTATGTCATTTAATGTAATCTGAATAAAACTTGAATATGTTACCTCTGTAAACATGGGTCCTGTTTTTGTTATGAGACATGATAAGTGACATCTGTAACTCAGTAAAAGTTTTATGATTCTTCAAACCATGGATACTTATGCAGCTATTTAATTTGAGCATTATTGTGTTTTAAACCAAGGTTATTATTGTTAACAAAAACTAACAAAATGACAAAAACTAGAATTGTAAAAACATTTTTGTTGCACCATAAATAAAAACTATAATTAAAAGAAAAAAACAATAACTAACTGAAACTATACTGTGTGTTTACAAAACTAACTAAAACATATACAAATTATGGATAAAATTCCCTTAGTTTTCTTCTTTGTCTATGTCGGATTGATATGAAATCGATTTATTTCCCACAAGCAATTTTAGCTGCTGGCACCATACGGCACTTCACAGTCCGTCACTTCTCGTCACTTGTCGTTTAGAGTCGTCTTCTTGTCCCCACTCTACCTGGAAACATGGAGACTAAAGTTGGGGGAAGCAGCAGAGTCCTGTCTGGAATTTATTTGAATTCGACGGCGAAGAAGACAAATATATAAAAAAACTAAAACTAAACTAAAACTAAGCATTTAGAAAATAACAAAAACTAATAAAAAACTAGCAAACCTGCTCTAAAAACGAATTAAAACTAACTGAATTACAGGAAAAAAAAAAGTCAAAACTAAATAAAACTAAACTATAATGAAAAATCCAAAACTATTATAACCTTGTTTTAAACAAGGATGGCACTTCAGCTGTCCGTCAGAGACTACATCCATGTTTAAACATTCAGTATTAAAGGCTGTCCGTTTGTGCTGTTGTGCAGGTGAATTTTGTCTCAGACTAGATTTTTGTTGTCGTGGGCAAATTGACTTTCTAAACTCACAACTGTCTCATTCCCTGCATCCACTATAACAGACTTTACTGTGATATCTATATTGAATTAGTTTTTCCATGAAATGTCTTTATCATTCGGTTCCTCTACAGCAGCACAATTGTGCAACATTTCTAATATAAGGTAGTTTGTTTAATGGAGTTAGCAACAACACAGGCTTTTCCTAACCTTGACTGACTTTCTATTGACTAAACCTATGAGTTCCCATTATACAGTTGTGGAAAAAACATATTAGACCATCAAAAGTCATCAAAAACAATGTATAGAATATATACAAAACTATGCAAAATCATAAGACGTAGATTTGTTGTTTTAGCAAAACTGTAACCACCATACTTCACGGGAAAGAAACTGAGAAATACAGCTGCGGGAAAAAATTATTAGACCATCAAAAGTCATCAAAAACAGTGGTTATGCAATCAAGTACTAACCTCTGTGTGTATCATGTGACTAAAACAGACAGAAAAGAAAACATGGAATGCCTAAAAGCACTGTTTTTGTCAGTACAATGCCATAGATATTGATGTAAGAACTAAAGTGATTTTAGTTTTTATCAAGAAAACATGGAAAATGGGTAGATATCAGCTCTGAAATTAAACTACTATGAGCTATTTTTGTTGTTCTCATTATATTTGTCCAAGCAAATGTACCTTTAGTTGTACCAGGCATTACAATGAACAAGAAATTGAAGAAAACAAGGGGTGGTCTAATCATTTTTTCTGTGACTATATGTAAACTGAAGTCCATGGTGGCAAAGTCCACCACTCACCTCAACCACTTCCTACTTACTATGGAAAGGCCAAAAAAAATCAAATAACTTTAATCCTTTATAGGGCACTAATAGAAATACTCTGAAATTCAAAATTTCAGCCTAAGTGTGTTAAGTAAGTAAGTAAGTAAGTAAGTAAATTTTATTTATAGAGCACTTTTCACAGACAGAGTCACAAAGTGCTTTATCAATTCAAATCAAATCAATTCAAATCAAAATCAAATCAAGTTTACAGAGACCCAACAGAGTCCTTCAGGAGCAAACAATTGTGACTGGTGACAGTGGCGAGGAAAAACTTCCCTTTAACAGCAGAAACCTCGAGCAGACCCAGACTCCTGAAGGATGGCTGTCTGCCTTGACCAGTTGGGGTTAAAGAGAGAGAGTAAAGGAGGAGAAAAGAGAGAGCGATAGAGATGGTGGACGGATGTTTCGGACTTGGACGTTTCGGCCTAGGACATTTCGGCCTAGGATGTTCCGGACTAGGATGTTTCGGACTGCACTTTTTGCAGAGTAGGACTTTTCGGACAAATCATATTTTCAAAAACAAACACCATAAATTTATGTTTATTTGCATATAATTTTATTATTCACGTCACATATTAAAAATGTATACTTGATCACATGAACGGATCATCGTCTTCGCCACTGAAGAACACCTTCAGCATTTGGCTGCATCTGATACCTGGTGTATGGATGGGACATTTGCTGCTGCCCCTCGTCTCTTCTATCAGCTGTACGTTATCCAAGGAGAGGTCAACGGTGTGTTTCTACCCTTCGCGTATGCTCTGCTTCAACGGAAGACACAGACCACGTATGAAGAAATGCTTCGTGTCTTGGCAGCAGCTGGTTGTGACCCCTCTATAGTGATTGTGGACTTTGAGCGTGGTGTTGAGCTTGCTCTTCATCATGTCTTTGGTGAGCAAGTTACAATCCAGTATTGTTTCTATCACCTAACACAGTCAATCTGGCGGAAGATTCAGTCTTTGGGTCTTTCCAATCTGTATGAGGCAGATAATGACTTTCGTTTGTTCTGTGGTCAGCTAGATGCCCTTGCCTTTCTGCCTGTTGGGGAGGTTGCTGATGGCATGGCTCATTTGAGGGACACCGCACCAGATCAGGCCTAGGCCGAAACGTCCTACATTCGATAGAGATATAGAGAGACTGGGGGGGCGGGGGGCGGGGGGCGGGGTGGGGCACATGGAGTACTTTATGATGAATACATAGAGTGTAGTCAGTCTGTGGTGGCCCTGGGTCAGGTGGGAGACTAAAAAGCCTTTTTGAACAGGAGGGTTTTGAGGTGTTTCTTAAAGCTCTCTACAGAGTCCATGGACCGTAGGTGAAGAGGCAGGTCATTCCATAGACGTGGTGCCACAGGTTTAAAAGACCTGTCACCGCGTGTGCTAAAACAGGTGCGTGGAACCATCAGCAGGTGCTGTCCTGAAGACCTCAAGTTACGAGTTGAGCTGTAGGGCTGGATCAGGGAAGCAATGTATGCAGGGGCCTGGCCATGTAGGGCCCGGAAAGTTAGCACAAGAATTTTGAAATGAAGATGATATAGAACAGGGAGCCAGTGGAGAGATTTAAGAATGGGAGTGATGTGGGTTCTCCTGTTTGTGCGGGTCAGAAGCCTGGCAGCAGAGTTCTGGACAAACTGTAGACGGGCCAGCTCCTTCTTGTTTAAGCATGTAAACAGGCTGTTGCAGTAGTCTAAGCGAGAAGACACAAAAGCGTGAACGATCATCTCGAGCTCATTGATGGACACCATAGATCTGAGTTTGGAGATGTTGCGTAGTTGGAAGAAACAGTTTTTAACTAGGTGTTTTGAGTAGAATTCTAAATACATGTCCTGGTCAAAGATGACACCCAGATTCCTCAGTTTGGTCTTTACCGAGGAACTCAGGTCTCCAAGGTGATGTTTGATCCCTGGGATTGCACTGTCCGGGGCAATGATGAGGGTCTTGATTAAGGAACTTAGTTTGTGGGGCTCAGAGGAGTTAAAGGAGCAGTATATCTGGATGTTGTCTGTGAATAGATGATAGGAGACATCACTATTATTGGAGGATTTAACAAGACTTTTACTTTTGTGGAAAAAAAAAAAAAATTGTCATGTAGAAAATCAAGGTCAGTAAAGTTACCATATTTGGTTCCTTACCCATAAGTGGCACCCCCCCCAAAAAAACAAACAAACAAACAAATCAAGAAGTAAATATAAAAAAATACAAGAAAAACACATATAAGGTGAACAGAACATGTATTTTAGAACATTAGACCAACATAAGTGCTGATCCAGACCCCTGTCCACATCCACATTATCCCTTTGAATATACATTAGTACCATTACTTCATGGTACCTACCAAAGCAGGTACACTCACTGTTCATGCAGAAGTGGACCTTAAAGACCCTGTAGACCAGGGGTCACCAACCTTGGTCCTCGAAATCTTCTATTCTGCATGTTTTAGATGTTTCCTTCATCCAGCACACCTAACAGTCATTATCAGCCTTCTGCAGAGCTTGATGATAGGCTTATCATTTGAATCAGGTGTGTTGGAAGAGGGATACATCTAAAGCGTGCAGGTACAGGATAGTAGATCTCAATGACCAGGGTTGGTGACCCCTGCAGCAGACCACATTTAACCTGAGATTGGTGCCTCACTGTCATCACTGTAACTGTTGCTGTCACTAATGCATGTAGAAATGACCAAAAATAGTCACTTGCCAGATAAAGTGTTAAGGTTAAATGTCTGTGATTCGCAGAAACATACATTCCCTTTTGAAGTCTACACATCACACCAACCAATAGGAGCCCAGAACACACTGCCATGCACATGTAGTTGCTTTGGAAAAAAGCGTCTGCCAAATGCATAAACATAAACATAAACATGTGAACACGGCAGACATTTTTTTCTTGTCTCTTCATGCAACACAAAACATTTCTTTCTCTATTTTTTTTAAACTATCTTGTTCCCATAATTCAGTAGCCAGCACCTTGTTCCTGACAACATGTTGACAGCACATCACTGGAGTCCAGCATTTATAACCCTGGAATCAGTTAATTTCTCACAGTGACTGTCATAACACACAAAAATATTGATTAGTCTGAACCTGGCATTAGTGTGTTTGCCTTTAATCTAGCAGAACCCACAGGAGTTCCAGTGTTGATAAATGTTTATTTTTCAAAAAATCATGTATTATATTCCCATCTGGAATATTGTCTGTGAGACTTTACTACAAAAATGTTGCAATACTAAAGAGAATTACTTCCATTCACAACATACAAATTCAGTATAATAATAAAGTGCCACTGGTTTCGTCATCTCTACTACTTTTATTGTTAAAAGATAACATTATCTACAGAAGGAACAGTTTTTGCATAAACATCTTATGCCAGGTTGAGACTACATGGTATTTCTGTCGTACAAGATGATTTATGGGTCAAAGTAGACAAAGTTAAATGTGTATATTCTCAGTGTAACTTGGCCAAGAGACAATATACTTATACCAACCAGTATCTGTGGCTGACACTTTTCTGATCCAACCACACTAAATCTGTCTCACTCTGACATTAACTGATAAAGACCCAAACATCCATCACCAACCAAAACCATCTACTGATCTAAACTGTTTAATACTTGTTGATCCATTAATCCCATCAATACATGTAAATTATTGGTGTAAAATACAGTTTGTCATCTTTTCATAGTCATCAGATATGACCCATTTGTATGTTCAGAGGCTCTGTAATGAATGTGGAAACACTGTCATCTTGTACAACATTGAGTCACTAGTAAAACTCATGGAGTTGGATCAATGACAGTGAATGGAAATGCTTGTTTCATGTTCAGTTAATAGATTTTACTGAAAGAGTCACTTTTTCTGCAGTTTCCTCTGTATTTGATATAATGTCCTGAACTTGAATCTGAGCTTTTATGAACATCTTCATGATCAGTAAATTAAACATAGGAAAATGCCTGACTTATACTGATAAAATATAAACTACAGAAGATAATATTGTAAGAAATGGTGGTAAATCCCTTAGGATTAGATATAGAGAAAATTCATTTGGGAACTGATACAAAAGTAGCACTGGGCCTTTATGGGTTAAAGACAGTGTTTACAATCCAGCTCTGCTAGGCGAAGAACAAGTAAAGGAAGTAACAAAACAAAAAAAAAAAAAAAAAGGTGGAAAAACAGTGGCTTGTGTACAGTACAATTTTATCGCAGTTCTTGGTAAGAGTAATTACAAATCAATACAGAACTGGGGGGGGGGGGGGGGGGGGGGGGGGGGCAGTACCTGATGGCTAACTAAACTAAGCAAGACACTTAAAACAAAAAGGCTACTTCTACTCAAGGCCACTCCAGTCAATGTTACAATTAACAATGTTTTAGAGTTTAAACAAGAGAGCCAAAGGACAGACAGAGAAAAAGCACTAGCTCACACTGGCTAACAGTCGGCAAAAGAAGTAATAAAAAAAGACAATGGGTTAACAAAAGGGTGGTTTCACCAAGACCACAAACAAAAGGTGCTAATTAACTAAAACTCACAGCAGCTGGTGGATATACTCAGGTGATGAAACAGGTCAAAGCTACTAAATTAAAACAAGTGAAATACTTACAACACTAATGTTAACAACTCACAGAGCAGAGAGTTCACAAAGGAACAAAATGCAACACAGCCACACATGAAAGGCATTCAAGGTGAACTGAGCAGAACACTCACTGCAGCTGGAGCTAGTTAAATATGATCAGCTGGTGGGCGGGGCTCACATAATTGTCAGTATCATCCAATCAGAGAGCTCCACATTGGCATCAGGAAGGAGGAAGTCTGGAAGGGCATTCCTGGCCTTTTACAGTAAAAGTACACATTATTAACACACACAAAGAGGGGGAGATGAGCCAGCACAACCCACAGGCTGGAACACACAAACATATATAAATACTGACACATGTCATTTGACATTTCTATATGTTTAATGTTTTGGGCGTTCATTTGATACTGGGGTTTGTTTAAAACAGAAATGAGCCAAAAGTGACTTACAGTTTATTTAGTCTAATTTAAAGGTTTAATTTAAAGACTTTCATGACCAATTTTTCATCAAGTCAGTAAAACCTCAGTCATATCCTCAGTATCATGAATCTGTAAGTCTTTCTGTGATTACTCACCTGAATCTCTTGCATTACAGTGAACAATTTCTTAGTGCCATCAACCATAAACAAACCATGTCTTTACAAACAGAACTGGGAGGTAACTCGGGCATCTTCGGAATTTTGTTGCGATGTGCATTGTGGGAAAGGGAGGTTCATGCAGCTGCCTGACAGCGGCAGCGCAACCATATGGTATTATATGGATGAAACAAACATGACATGGAAATGGCTGAAACGCGGAAACGGCTGGAGGAATATGCATAGAGGGAAGGGAGCTCTTGCTGTTTCCGCGTTGTGTCTGTTCCAGCTCCTGCTGTCAGGCGGTGGCGCAAGCCTTTGTTTCCCACAATGCACGACACAACAAAATTCCGAAGATGCCCGAGTTACCTCCCAGCTCTGTTTGTAAACACATGGTTTGTTTATGGTGGACGGCACTAAGAAATTGTTCACTGTGATGCAAGAGATTCAGGTGAGTAATGACAGAAAGACTTACAGATTCGTGATACTGAGGATATTACTGAGGTTTGACAGATTTGATGAAAAATTGCTCACGAAAGTCTCCCGCACCTTTAAAGCAAGCCATGATCTTTCCATAATCCAACCTTTTGTTATTTAAACCTCAACACCTACAGGAGTCTGGATATGAACTCAAGTTCCTAGTGACCAATTCTGGATTTTATTTACCATCTGCGCCAACTACCTCCCACCTACAGCTAACAGCACGGCGTATTCTTCAATGACAAATTCTATCTATGTATCTCTATCTATGTATCTGAGTGTGGCACAAACATACAGTACCTGTATTTGTGGGTTGAATGGTTTGGAAAAGTCCCTTGATCTTTGTGTTTCCACCACAACTTCACAAACATCACATGATGACATGGCTTGAATATTTTCCCCTAAGAAAGACTTTTCCCCACACTCATCATAAGAGAAACATTTATAAATGAATGTATTTCTCCAAATGCAGTTGTAAGCAACTTTTTTCCAATATATTAGATGAATACCTTTGTAGAATAACTACTCCTGTGCACTCAGTGATTTGTAAGTGCTGTGTAAATGTTGTACAACCACACACTAGTCAATACAATGGACTACATTGTTGGGTTTAAAGCCTTCAGAAGTAGGTGCAGTTTCTCATAAAGAGAAGGCCTTGTCTGATGTAATGGCAATAGAAATGAAAAAGGCAAATTTATATTCCTAAAATCATTTAATGCTCTATTGGACTTAACATTTTATGCAATTCTTTGAAGTCAATACTTGTGACATTCTCAGATTCACTTTTAACTCAGAAAGACCCACTGCTACTTTTATGGTAGTTTTCCAATAAATTTTTCTCTCTATTTGACCATTCTTAAGGAATTTATCTCCATTTATTGTAATTTTGCCCTCTGTATTTTGATTTTTTTGTGAAAATCATGTATTTTCCTATATTTCATTTACTGATCATGTAGAAGTTCATAAAAGCTCAGATTAAAATTGGGGGTTATCATGTCACAAGCAGAGAAAACTGAAGAAAAAGTGTTTTTTTCAGTAAAATATATCATTAACTGAACATAAACAAAGTGTGTCCACCCACAGTCATTGATCTAACTCCATGGGCTTTACTGATGAATCAATGTTGTAGACGATGACGGTGTTTCCATGTTCACTACGGAGCCTCTGAACGTCCAAATGGATCATATCTGATAACCGTGAAAAGATGACAAACTGTATTTTACATCAATTATTTACATGTATTGATAAGATAAGTGGATCAACAGGTATTAAAGAGTTTAGATCAACAGATGGTTTTGTTCGATGGTGGATGTTTGGGTCTTTATGGGTTAAATATGAATATTATATGTACTGTACAGTGGATGTGCTTGTGTGAATGCCTTTTATTGCACTTTTCCTCTTTGTCTCTCAGTGTCATGGCCACCTCTTGACCTCTGACCTCTGAGCTAATCGCTGCACATGATGACGACAAAGAGAGACGGGGCAGCTTTGTGAAAACACGATGTAATTTATTATGCTGAGATAGAGTCGTTTATTCTGAACCTTCAGATAGTGTGTGACAGCTCTCAACTGTAAGGTCGTGTCACAATGAAATATTACAGCAGCTGGAAAAGCTTAAGGTGAAAACGAGGATGTCAGTGCCTCCTTATCTGTTAGCTGTACGACTCTGATAATATGCATCACATCCTATCAGTGCACTGACAGAGCATCTTAGCATAGCAAGTTGACTTTTTTATGCATGAGAATACATAAATATTAACAGCTGGGTACTATTTGTACTCTTGATAGATTAGTGGATATCTCATCTGTCCGACCTTAAACATTTTCATGAAACAGGCCATGGTGCATTCACATATTGTATGGCATAGTTATACCAGAAGAATTATTTTTTGTGCTTTTTTTTTTTTAACCCTTAGGGGTCCACGGTCACGGCCCCGTGACTCAATCACATGACATTTTCAACAAGTCGTAGCGTTGGAAGTTGGTCAGACCACTGGGGATAATTGCATTTGAAAGTGCAGACTTGAAACACTCTGAGAAAACCATAGAAAACGCCTATGTAAAGATATGCTTTTATGTCAAATATTTGAGTATAGTTTGAATTTACTACAATTTTGATTTTATTTACCTAATATTTGGAACCAGTATTCACTTTTAAAGTCTTTGAAAGCATTTGTTAAGCATCTTTGTGTTATTTATGTGTTACTTATTTATTTATTTTATGCCACTACATTTACACATATAAGGTCTAGATTTCTGAATATGGCATAATTGTTCGTCAGCAGCAGTGGTCGTAGTTCATACTGAAAATAAACTTTGAGCCAATTACCTAAAATGTTCAGTTGTTGGTTGAATGGGACAGAGCAGCACAGCCAACAACTTAGAGGGGGTGGTGTGTGAAGTGGCTCATGTGCATTTAAAGGGCCAACGCTAAAACGACCTTTCTGGTGTTACTCAGAAATGGGGTTGAAGATGGACCTGTGAAGTTGAATTAATAAAGAATTCAGACCCAAGCATAGCATGTACAGTTTATGTAGACCACAGAGAAATGTTTTAAAATGCAGAATTCCATTTAAAATAGCAAAGTATCACTCCTTTAAAGCTAATTTACGCCTGTTTTTCACAGTATAAAATGCTGATGTGATCAATTCAAATCAAAATCAAATTTATTTATATAGCGCTAAATCATAACAAAAGCCCTCTCATGACACTTTACATAACCAGACTCTCAAGCCAATTTACAGAAACCCAACAGAATCCTCTAGGAGCAAACACTTGTGAGTGGTGACAGTGGTGAGGAAAAACTTCCTTTTAACAGGAGAAACCTCGAACAGACCCAGACTCCTGGAGGATGGACATCTGCCTTGACCAGTTGGGATAAAAGAGAGAGAGTAAAGGAAGAGAAAAAGAGATAGAGAGAGACTGGGGAAGAGGGGGAGAAGGTGGGAAAGTAGAGGGAGACACATGGATGCAGCTGTTGCACAGATAAGTGAACTAGAACTATCAAAAAGCAGATCAGCTGGTGCGGGCACAACCACCAACAGCCAGAACAAATGTCCATGACAGTTAATACCATTACCACAAATACAAGTATTAGCGGATGTACTATCACTACAAATATAAGCACCAACAGTGGATGTACCACTATGGAATCATGAAACACAAGACATGATATTAAACTGTCCATTGGGTCAATAGGTGGTATGCACATGAGGTTTACCTTGATGTTGAGAGGGGGATGGGAGCTGTATCTCAGATGTTTCATATAGAAAAGGTCAAAGGCCAGCTTCCCTTTGACATGATAAGTACATATTTCTCGCTTTTTCACTGGAAATGATTCACTGGAACCATACCACCAAAGAATACCCAGACTTCCCTTTACTAAATTCAGTGAAAGTCTTCACTGTATATATTAGATAAGTGTGCACTGGTATGGATGGAAACTGTTTGACAGAAGACAGAGCTACTAATTAGTTCCATGGTTTTGATGTTTCCCTTCAGTTTCAGTCTGGTTTTTTTTTCAGTAAACACAGATTTTCACACATGAGAGACTTTAATTTACTGTATTGAGACTGCGATGGAACACTTACTTTCCTAAATGTACTTTTGATATGTGATGAGACATCCATACCACTCACAGACTCCTACTATACACAACAGCTTTACAAATCAGGCTCACAGCATCACATTTGGGAAAAAAATGTTTTACTCTAAAAAAAAAACAAAAAACCAAAAACTCATCTTTTGAACACTTAAGTAGTTGCTCTTTAATCACTTTCAAGCTTTCAATAAGACATTGTAATAAATAGCCATGGTCCCTCTTGACTCTTGAGATTTTCTTGCAAGATGAGAAGAATCTATCACTTTTTATCTTGCGGAATTGTGTTGAAGTGTTCTTTTAGATCAGCAACCTTGATTTAGGTACCAGCATTGAATAATGGTTTCAAAGTAAGCTGAGATTGATAGGGTTGCATTTCTTTATCAACTGGAGGAAACAGACGTACAAAAAAATGACAGATCCGTTTTTTTAGCTGGTTGTAGGCGCTCAGGTTGATGTTAATCTCAGTGTCCTGTTCTTTGTGCTCAGCTTTGTGTACTGAAGAGTGTGCCCATGGACGCTGCGTCTCTCCTGACACCTGCCAGTGTGAACCCGGCTGGGGAGGATTAGACTGCTCCAGCGGTGAGTACATATTACTGCACACTTGAGAATAGTCAGCCGTGATGACAACGTGAAGGGGGAAATGCCTGGGAAAGTTTATGTAAATATATTCAAATCATGTGGTGCTGGAGTATGACTGTACAGTTAGATATGAGAGCTATAGGAACACACTGTGCAGGGGCTGGGATGGATGCGCACAGTTCCCTTCTCATTGTGAGACACAGCTCATTTGCAACTTTCAACAACCAAACAGCAGCGGAATTGGACTTTAATCCCTGTTTATCTTTTCTTTCATTTTCAAAAACCCTACGCTCACTCATTTTAATTCTATGTGGACAATGCAGTCACTTACTGACCTTGTGATCATGTGCTCCTGCCTCCTTATCCTTTTCCAATTCTCCATGTTAAAAGCATGAATGTTAACATTAATCATGCCTCTGTGTAATTTTCAAGCAAACTGGAAGCTTGAAATATTACAAAAGAATGAAAATGTGAATGAGTCATATGTCAATATCAAATGGGTTGAAGTGAATAAACCAGTCTGCATAGTGTCTTCAGAAGGTGGTGGTATAACCTACATAATATATGAAGGATGAGATGGATGGATGATCACCTCCTCTGTTCATTACCTCTGCCAAGGAGGTTATGTTTTTGCTGGCATTGGTCTGTCTGTCTGTCTGTCTGTCTGTCTGTCTGTCTGTCTGTCTGTGTGCAAGATAACTCAAAAAGTTATGGACGGATTTGGATGAAAATTAAAAAATTAAAAAATTAAATTTTGGTGGTGATCGGGTGTGTGTGTGTGTGTGTGTGTGTGTGTGGGGGGGGGGGGGGGGGGGCACACTGATCTGCCTTGGCGGAGGTCTGCGCTCTCCGAGTGCCTTTCTAGTTCTACCTATTATTATAATATTTTGACACTTAAATCCAGGACAGCACCTGAGCCATGAACGTTAAATGTTTGTTTGTTAGAACTTCGTTGGAAATAGATCATCCAATTCTGATTATATGCATTATCTCTTTTTTAAAAATATAAAAACCATCTCAAGTGACCTTTATCAATTTGTCCTAAAAGCCCAACGTAAGTTATATGCACAATGTTGGTCCTTTTGGTCTGGTTCTGTTGTCCACATGCATAAAGTACTTTAGGTCAGAGAACTGAGTTTTTTTGACAGTGCCTTTGACAGTGAGGGTATACTATGAAAACTCAGATTTGTGTGTCTCCATGTGTAAAGGAAAGGAGAGGAAATTATAATGTCGCTCACCAGTTTACACAATCCACTGCTGCTTATGTGTAATGAACATGTATTTGAATCAACAAGAGCAAACAATTGGATCTACACTGTCTGTGGACAGACAGTGGTATGTTTGTTTGTATGTTCTCAGTTGTACACAGATTTTTTAAATAATCATAATTATAATCATAATAGTAAAATCACAGGTCATGTAGATTACAATTTTTTAAAAGATGGGGAAAATTAGAAAAAGATCCACATTAGTGTCATCTAGATGTATATCAGTGGTTCCAACCTTTTCTGGCTCGTGACCCCATTTTAACATCACAAATTTCTGGTGACCCCAGACATTCAAAATGGATTTTTTTTTTTTTTTTTGCTAAAATTAATTTGTTTTTGATCATGTAATAGTTTGCTATACTGCGTTGCAAATAAACGTTAATTTTAGTTGACATTTAGTCTACGTAATTATATTATTATGAACAGAAGCAGTAAAGCCAGGTGTAGATTACTGCACAAAGAGAGAATTGTATTTTCCTTGGTCAGGATATGTACAGTCAGTCCAGCTTGGATTTACAAGGCTGACAATTAATACTGAACAAACGAGAACTCAAACTATGAATTATGAAAGAGCTGCAACATCTGAAACTGACCGCAATGGACTTTTGACAGATGAACAGAACCACAGTGCTTCAGTTTCAGCTTCACAGTTTGTCATGTCTATTATGTATTGTGATTGTCTCTCTTAACTCACCCTACATTTTTTTATTAGTAAGGTTTTATTTTTATCAATTACTAGAAATTCCAGGCGACCCCATGTGGGGTCCCGACCCCAAGGTTGAAAAACACTGACCTAAAGTAACCAATAGTAATCAGGTGTTTTTTTGGTTGGTGTAAGAGGGAGTAAAAAATTCCAATATGTCCAGTTCATTGTCCAGTTCAGTTCATTGATACACAGTATATTGGCCAGTATTGGAAAATATACAGCACCACAAATATACCTGTGACAGACCTATATTCGCAGATGCATTCATATATTTGAGTTTAATAGTATTAATTAGCAAGATTTGCAATAGAAATGCACCTATGAATCATTCAGACACCAGATTCATACACAGACAGCAATGGCAGATATTTTTCTGTTATGTTATATTAACCTAAAAGACCCGCAACTATTTCAACTGAATACGCTTAACTTTTCTTCAATGATTCATCACCATTTACTTTAGTATAATCCTTTGCATTTTGCATTTTTTAGTCAAAATCAAGTGTTTTCCTGTACTTAATTTACTGATCATATAGATGTTCATAGAAGTTCAGAGTGAACTCAAAGGTAGCAGAGAAAACTGAAGAAAAAGTTACTTTTTCACCAAAATATATCAACAACTGAATATAAAAACGAGTGTCTGCAACCAGTCATTAATCAAACTCCATGGGTTTTACTGGTGAATCCATGTTGCAGAAGATGTTCACTACGAAGCCAATGAATATCCAAATGGGTCACATCTGATGATGATGAAAGGCTGAGAAATTACATTTTATATGAATTACTTACATGTATTGATAGGATTATTATTTCAAAGGGTATTCAACATTCTAGATAATTAGTTTTTGGTGAGTGTCAGATGTTCAGGTTTTTGAGGGTTAACGTTTTTTTTCATAAATCTATTCATTTGGTGATAATGTTATGAAGGGCTGAATGTCTTACAAGAGTATCTATTTTTTTATATGTATAATGATGATTTCCTTGTTAACCCTTTAACTGCCAGCTCAACCATATGGTTGAGTTACTCATCAGGTTCCTTATCAGGTTCCACTTAGTCTGGTAGTTAAACGGTTAAGGGGAGATAAATAACAAAAGTTAATAAAAAAAACAAAAAAAACTCAACATGAGCATCACTCTCAACCAAGATGCCAAGATGTCATTTTAAATATTGGTATCAGTATTGGTCTAGAGTTTTGCATCCCTAAATTCCACTCCCTCCTATGATTAGACAACATATTAGTATTTCTTAGTTTCTTAGTAACCCATAAGGGCCCAGTGTTACTTTTGTGGCAGTTCCCAAATTAATTTTTCTCTATATTCAACCTTCCTTCAGTGATTTATCACCATTTATTGTAATATTATCTTCTGTATTTTGTGTTTTTTCAGTGAAAATCTGTTTTTTTCCTGCACTTAATTCACTAAGCATGTAGATGTTCAAAAAAGCTCTGTTACGGTGGTGGAAAACAGAGGACTCAAATGCTCAGTGCTGAGGGGAGATGGACAAATTTATTAACATAAATAACAACAAAAACATGGAAACACACACAAAACCTGAGTCAGAGAGGGTAAATGTCCAGGTTATGGATCAGATGAAGATGATGAGATGGAGCAGCGTCATGCAGCTGCAGCGCCAAGCCTCAGATAGACTCCCTGGTGATGTGCTGCAGCTGCACGACACTCCGCAGGTGAGTCATATCATGAGTGATGTGGTGATGGTGTGGAGAGGGAGGAGCCGGCGGTCCCACCGGCACAGACCATGACAAGCTCAGAGTAAAGTTGAGGGTCATTGTATCAGAAACAGAGAAAACTGAGGAAAAAGTGAGTTTTTCCAGCAAATCTGTCATTACCCCATACAGACGCAGTGTTACTTTTGTGGCAATTCCCAAATTAATTTTTCTCTCTATTTAACCTTTCATAACTGATTTTTCACCATTGATTCTAATATTATTTTATGTATTCTGCATCTTTCAAGTGTTTTTGTATGCTGAATTCACTGATCATGAAGATCTTCCCACTCCTTTTTGAGCAATACATATTGAATTTATTTTGTTATTACTAATGTACATGGCAATTGCTATTTTTTCTTGATCACCTTTATTTATTAATGTATTTGCTCTGCCATTAGTTCCTTGTACACAAAAAAATATTTAATTTTTTCTTCTGCTCAAAACAAATGAATGAAATGAATGAATGAATGAATGAATGAATGATATTCATAAAAGCCCAGATTAAAGTTGAGGGTTATTATATGAAAAACATAGAAAACTACAGAAAAAGTGAATTTTTTAATTAAATATATCATTAACGAACATAAACCAAGTGTCTATTCACTGTCATTGATCCAGCTCCATGAGTTTTACTGGTGAGTCAATGTTGTAGAAGATGACTGTGTTTCCATGGTAACTACGAAGCCTCTGAACGTCCAAATGGGTCATGTCTGATGACCATGAAAAGATGACAAACTGTTTTTACACCAATTATTTACATGTATTGATAGGATTAGTGGATCAACAGCCATTAAACAGTTTAGATCAGTAGATGGTTTTGGTCACCAGTGGCTGTTTGGGTCTTTATGGCTTAATACAGAAATGTGCCAAAAGTGACTTTCAGTGTATATAGTAATATTTGATCAAGCCACGATCTTTCCATGATCCAACCTTTTGTTGTTTAAACACCTAAAGGAGTAGATATAAACTCAAGTTCCTAAACATAGTGTATCCTTTAATGACATTTTCAGATTCACTTTTAACCCATAAAGACCCAGTGCCACTTGTATGATAGTTTCCCAATGAATTTTTCTCTCTATTTGACCTTGATCACCATTTATTGTAATATTATCCTCTGTATTTTGTATTTTGTTAGTGAAAATCATGTATTTTTTTGTATTTCATTTACTGATCATGTAGATGTTCATAACAACCTAGGTTAAAGTTGGGGGTTATTATATCAGAAACAGAGAAAACTAAAGAAAAAGTGACTTTTTCAGTAAAATATATCATTAACTGAACATAAACCAACTGGCTTTATTCACTGTCATTTATCAAATTCCATGGTTTTACTGGTGAATCGATGTTGTAGAAGATGGCTGTGTTTCCATGGTTACTACGAAGCCTCAGAACGTCCAAATGGGTCATATCTGATGACCATTAAAAGATGACAAACTGAATTTTACATCAATTATTTACATGTATTGATAGAATTAATGGATCAACAGGGATTAAACAGTCTACATCAGTGGATGGTTTTGGTAGATCTTTATGGGTTAAGTGTACCTTGACAACTTAACATAAAAAAAACAAAAAAAAAATTGTTGTTAAGCTTCAATACCAGATTGAAATGATTTCTTATCACTGAACTACAGGTTAAACCTTACTGGAGCACATTCTTTCCACTTCTAGTTACAAATCACCATATAAATAAAGCAGCATCTTTAATACATTGGATCGTTTCCACATTAACAGTGACCACCTTGATGTGTACAGATCAGACCCAGACATCATCCAACGTTTAATTGACCGTAATGATCAAACTGGCATTTGAATGAAGTCATCTGAGATTAACCCTAAATGATGATAAAGAAAACACATTTTAATGATGAGGGTAAATCTGCAGGATAATTTGTGCTCAGACATTATAGAAAGGTTTAATGAGCAGAAAAGATGTGCTTTGGCTTCAGAGCAAAGAACAATATGACACAAGTCATCGTTATAGACAGTAGCTTGGGGGAAAACATTTAACTGTATAAACCACAAAGTAAGTTTTAAAAACCAGAAGGTCTGCTCAGATGGTCATTTTGTAGTCATGGCTACCGCTGAGCAGCTCTGTCAGGCTTTGAGGTCGGGTTTGTGCTGTATGCTCATTGCCCCTTTAAACTGGAAATGAACCTATTGCATCTCAATATCTAGCCTCATTTCAGCAGTTGATTCCGCTGTTGAGCTCTTTAAACTTGTAATGTTGTGGAAGTCCAGTCCAGTTTGTGTGTATGTTTGTGTGTGTATGTGTGTGGGGGGGGGATTTGGGGGCTATTGACACTTAAATGAGTCACACAGCACCCGTAGCCCCTCTTTGTTATTGGTGTGCACCGACCTCCTCTTTGTTTACCTGTTTTTATTGCTGCCCAGGGGCCAAGGGACTGAGGCCAAGACAGGGGTTAGGTAAATCTACCATAACGTAGGCTAAGGGGATGGGAAGGATGAGGTATTGACTGCCTAGTAATGTCCCTGTTTAAGGAAAAGAGAGGTAAACACGAACTCAATCTGGTATGTCAGCTTCACACTGGAAGTTTTCCTGACTTTTGTAAGTTTGCTGTAGGTATCCGTCTCTCTCTTCGTCCCCTCATTCAGCTATTCATCACTCCCTTTGGTTTTCCTCCTCCATTTGTTAGTGATAAAGCAGAGCTCCGTATGCATCAGCGTCATACCTCGCATTACAGATAGCGCCGCTGCATGTCAAGAGAATCTTAAGACTGAAAAAATAAATCTTTTCTAGTTTCATGTTAGATTAATACACCGCAGTGTGAAGTCTCCATCTCCTCAGATCTCCACAATACGTCTGTCATTTGCTCATTACCTGTGGAGGAATGTTATTTACCATAAAGATGCTTTGCGCAGAGGCTGCATCGTCCCTCCCACAGGGTTATTGGGTTTCTGCTTAAACAGACAGTGTTTTATTTTATACAAGCTCTTACCTGATTGGGCTAAAGGGAAGAAACCCTGCAGTCAGTGACAAATGTAAAGGTCCATACTGTTTTGTTTTCATCATTTTGTTTTCTAATATTCTACAGCTCAGGATGAGAGTAATATTCTCCACCATGTTTTACAAATCAGAGTAGTTTAGTTGCAAAAGGATGTATTGAATACACTTAATTTCCTGATTAGTGGATGACACATGCTCTTTTAATTCTGGATGACACATTCTCTTTTAATTCTAATGGCTTACTATGGGGGCTTTCCAGTGTGAATGGTACAAACAGTCCATGGGAAAAAGAGAAGCAATTATTCTCTCATGGGGAACTCATCAAACTTAAGTCCAGCTGTGTTTGAAAGGCACTCAAATGTTTATAAAAGATGGATTTTTGGAAACTAAGACTCAAAGACACCACTAACATGTATATTTTCAGTGTCTCCATCAAATATATTAGTTTATATACTGATCATTAATGAACTGTAAGAAGTCCTCTTGACATTTCATTTTCCTTGTACTTGTATTTGAATCACATTAGATTAGATTAGATTAGATTTTATTGATCCCACAAAGGGGCAATTCAATGGTCAAGGCAGCAACAGAATAAAGTGTAAGAAAAAGTGCACATGCCTAAAGATGGTACAAAAAGCAATAATAATAATAATAATAATAATAATAATAATAATAATAATAACACTAATAATAATAATAATAATAATAATAATAATAATAATAATAATAACACTAATAATAATAATAATAATAATAATAATAATAATAATAACAATAATAATAATAATAATAATAATAATAATAATAATAATAATAATAATAATAGACAACACGGTGGTGCAGTGGATAGCACTTGTGCCTCACACCAAGAAGGTCCTGGGTTCCATTCCAGCACCAGTCAGTCGGGGTGGGACCTTTCTGTGTGGAGTTTGCATGTTCTCCCCGTGTCTGCGTGGGTTCTCTCCCACCATCCAAAGACATGCACTGATAGGTTAATCAGTTAATCTAAATTGCCCATAGGTGTGAATGTAAGAGTGGTTGTTTGTCTCTATATGTCAGCCCTGTGATGAACTGGTGACATGTCCAGGATGTATCCCACCTTTGCCCATAAGTAGCTGGGATAGGCTCCAAGCAACCCCCGCGACCCTAGTGAGGATGAATTGGGTTCAGAAATAATAATAATGAGAATAATAATAATAGTAATAAAAACAATGCAGACTATATACATATTTACAACAGAGTGGAATTGTAAAATCTCGGACAGTACAGATGAGAATATAAAGGGATATCAAATGTAACATAAAAAAATATGTAATAAATAACAGTATTTAATTATAAATCATACATTAAACAGTTAGAAAATATATAGCAGCCCATACACATTTTCTGTAACAGTTTAATCCTCTGTCATAGAGGTGCTGGAGCCTATCCCACCTACCATTAGGCAAAGCCAGAGTTCATCACAGAGCTGACATACAGTTTACAGATGAACAACCATTGACCTTCACCTTCACACCTACAGGTGATTCAAATAGACTAGTTAAACTATTAAACATACTTTGGGACTGTGGAGAGAAGCTGGAGTACTCAGAGAGAACCCACGCAGATACAGGGAAAACTAAAAAGTGCATTATGTACTATATTACCCTTGGACTGTTCATGGGATTTCATGTCAAAGTAATCCTACAAAGGCTGATATGTGGATTTTCCATTATATTATCAATATGTGTTTTAGTAGGAAATACAGCAGCGTCTTTTAATACTTTTTTAAATACTATTTAACCCTTCATAGGGCACTTATAGAAATACTCTGAAATTCAAAATTTCAACCATAGTGTGTTATTGGAGGACATAACAAGACTTTATTACTTTTGTGAAATTTGTTAGAATGTTTTATTATGTAGAAAATCAAGGTTAATGAAGTTACCATATTTGGTTCCTTACCCATAAGTGGCAAAAAAAAAAAAAAAATCAAGAAGTATATATAAAAAAATAAAAGAAAAACACATGTAAGGTGAAAGGAACATGTAGTTTAGAACATTAGAACATGATTTTTAGAACATTAAACCAGCATAAGTGCTGATCCAGACCCCTGTCCACATCCACATTATCCCTTTGAACATCTTTCCTTACATTAGTACCATTACTTCATGGCACCTAACAAAGCAGGCACACTCACTGTTCAAGCAGAGGTGGACCTTACAGAGCCTGTAGACCACATTGGACCTGAGATTGACTCACTGTCCTCACTGGAGCTGTTGCTGTCACTGTTTTGTTATGTATGAGGAAATTACCAAAAATAGTCACTTGCCAGATAAAGGGTTAATTTGATGGCCTTTCAGTACCCCCTTCTCTCACATCCCTTTATCATTCAACATAATAATCTCATAATGTACTTTATTTGTAAACATCCCATCAGATAGATTTCCTTCAGTGACTGCAGACCCGTAGTGGCACATTTACAGACTAAGTTTTATATAATGTATAATAATTTGTTATGCTAAAATGCAACTGTGAATGTTTATATTTCAGTGTTATTTGTGGCATTTCTTCTGTTGCTGCTTCCGTTTTAATCTTGTCAGTGCTCTGGGTTATATCAAATGTGATAGAGAAGTGGTGCACATATAGATATGTATAGGCTGGAGGACTGTTATTCTGATGAAGTGAATACAGAGCAGTTTTTTTTTCTCTTTTTTTTTTCCTGATGACCTTATTCAGAAACTTCTTTCATGTTCTTTTTCAATATTTTTCTGTTTGTGAGACTCTTTTTTTGAAACTTAAAGTACCTTGCTTGAGTATTTGAAGTACTTATAGCATATTATCTATACTGTTTTTCATACGTATCCTGAAGTTCAAGTGAAGAAGGACATTGAGGCAAAGAAGAAGACGAAGAACAAGAAGAAGAGGAGGCCACAGGTTTGTCCTCTGCGCGGTCTTTTACTGCAGCTAACCAGATTAGCTTTTGAAGGCGTGTGAGCCTCAGCAGTCCTTGCTTTCCAAACTCCGGTCCAGTTGAAGAACTCTTGGGCTGTGCCAGGCATTATAAATAGCTGAGAACAGAAGTGGCGTGATGAAGCAATGAAAGGAAGATGAGGATGAGCAGAAAGGACAAAGGAGAAGATGTAAGAAGAGGCCTCAGAAGTAGAGGAGGAAGATGGAGAAATAGGAGATAGTGACAAATTCTAATGAACATTATCATGTGAAGATGACGATTATGATGAGACAGATTATCAAGAGCGAGGAGATGAAGGGAAAGTACATTGCAGAGAAGCAGTGGAAGATGATAAGTCTTGTACGAATCAAGTGGAAGATGAGACAAGCTGCCTCATTGGCAATTTATGAAGTATAAGTTAAGCTTAAAAGTTTTACTAAACTATTGGCTTTTAGATGATCACTGACGACAAAGTTGTGCTTGTTTTGTTATTTTTTATCTTTTTATTTGAGAATAAGTGGAGGTTGGAATTCAAAGTCTGAGACAGGTGAGGCTGCAGAAACAACTTACTTTCTTTTGCACTGGTGTTGTTGCATATTGCTGCTGTATACTGTTAAATTTCCCCAAGGTGGGATCAATAAAGTCTTCTCTTCTCTTCTCTTCTCTTCTCTTCTCTTCTCTTCTCTTCTCTTCTCTTCTCTTCTCTTCTCTTCTCTTCTCTTCTCTTCTCTTTGGAAGTACTTTGGAAAACAAGAAGTGTCATGATCATTAATCAGAATCTTATAACAGTGACACAGTGATCAAACACATTCTGACCAAACTACAGAGAAGAAGAACATTGGACAGATTACAGACAGTCCCATGGAATATTGTAGACTTCTAAGCCTGTTTCTCATGTAAATAAAAAAAGAGGTGGGTATGTTTGTATACAGGGTGGGGAAGCAAAATTTACAATATTTTGAGGCAGGGATTGAAAGACAGTGTATGACCAATTAGTTTATTAAAAGTCATGACAATTTATTTGCCACAAGAAAATTGACATAATAGAAAATGTTTTTATTCTATGTGTCCTCCTTCTTTCTCAATAACTGCCTTCACACGCTTCCTGAAACTTGTGCAAGTGTTCCTCAAATATTCGGGTGACAACTTCTCCGATTCTTCTTTAATAGTATCTTCCAGACTTTCTCGTAATAGTTTTGCTCATAGTCATTCTCTTCTTTCCATTATAAACAGTCTTTATGGACACTCCAACTATTTTTGAAATCTCCTTTGGTGTGACGAGTGCATTCAGCAAATCACACACTCTTTGACGTTTGCTTTCCTGATTACTCATATGGGCAAAAGTTTCTGAAAAGGTATGGATAATAGTGTTAGGTATGATTATGACATCAATATATGTTTGGTTTCAAAACAATTGACGTAGTGCCTGCTGAGAAAAAACAACTAAATGTTCATTGTAAATTTTGCTTCCCCACCCTGTATATATAGATAGAGATAGATAGATAGATAGATAGATAGATAGATAGATAGATAGATAGATAGATAGATAGATAGATAGATAGATAGATAGATAGATAGATAGATAGATAGATAGATAGATAGATAGATAGACACCGCTTACATTAAATTAAATGTGTACATCGAGCAATGTCATTATAACAAAGAATCAATAACAACAAAAACACATCTACCATCTCTGCTTAATATTCCTGAATGATCTTATAATTAAGGCACTTCTTAAACTAGACTGCTCTTAAAGTGAACAACTTAAATTCATCATCAAGTCCATTCCATAATCTCACACCCACAACCAAAACACATGTGGATTTCACATTTGTCCTCACTGTCATACATTAAAAAAAAAAAAAAAAGACCTCTTAAATTATAATTATAATTGTAATTATATAATATATACGGTTATTAAGAATAGATGGGTATATTTGTGTGTTTTGTAATACTTTGTAAAATCTCCTTCAATTAAATAAAAGTCTATTTAAAAAAAAGAAACAACTTACTGATGTATAGTATAAAATCGATCATGAAAATGGACAGAATAAATGTTCTTTTGCATGTTAATACCATACAGTGTGGCTAAAAATATTCAGAGTAACACTGGACTTAATTATCATCTAAATTAATGATGGTAAAATGATATTATGACCAGAGCCTTAAATGTTTCTGCTGCTGGTCTTTGCCATGAAAAACTATGTGGATTCATTTCAGCTCAGAAGAAGAAAACATATCAACTGTAAAGATTATAAACTTATATATTTTAAAGTTATTTTAAACCAGACCAAACATGTATGTTTTTACTGACATAAAATATCAGCAGAAGAAAACAAACAAAAAAAAAAAAACATTAGTCCAGATGTGCCAAAATTGAGGTGATGCGTTTCATACAAGCCTGAAACTAGGTTTACTTGTTTGGTGCCGTTTCATCATCTCCCCTGAGTCAAACACAAAGGTGATGTTCGCTACACAACAGGTTTACACTGGTAGCACCAACAAACATCACTGACAAAACCCGAAAGCTGAATTCAGGTATGTGTGAAGATCAGTTTTTATTTATCCTGACTGGAAAAACTAAAATAATATTCAAGATGAGCCCAGCAGTTCAGAAGACATGAAGATTTTCATAAGAGCTGTTGGAATGACTTGAATAATTACAGTCTATGGTCCCATGATCTGCCATCTGTACGTGTTACGAAAGTCAGAACAGATCTGGGAAAGAAAGCTTTTACATTTTCTGCTCCCACTGCCCGGAAGAACCTGCAGAAGGAGATAAAATGGAAGGAACTGGTCTATGTAATACATTCAAAGTCAGTTTAAATGAATGAAAAAAGGATAAATCTGGATGTAGATGCTCAAACTGATTGAGTCTGGTTCTGCTTTGAGATACTTTTAAGGAACATTGTTGTATATTTTTAAATAATTAATGGTGTTTCATGTCTATGTTTCTAGTTTAGCGTTTTATGTATGGTTTTATTTGTGGGGTTTTTTGTGTTATTATGTGTTTTTTTGTACATTTCTTAGTGTGGATATATGGATGAAAGCTCTATTGTTTGTAACTTCTGCTGCTGCTGTCTTGGCAGGACACTCTCGGAAAACAGAGTTTTTTTCCTGGTTAAATAAAGGTTAACCGTTTATCGGGCAAGTGACTATTTTAAGACAGTGACAGCAGCAGTTTTAGTGAGGACAGTGAGTCAACAATCTCAGGTCCAGTGTGGTCTACAGGGTCTGTAAGGTCCACCTCTGCATGAACAGTGAGTGTACCTGCTTTGTTAGGTACCATGAAGTAATGGTACTAATGTAAGGAATGATGTTCAAAGGGATAATGTGGATGTGGACAGGTGTCTGGATCAGCACTTATGTTGGTCGAATGTTCTGAAAGGGATGTTCTCTTTTGGGGCGGCCATGGCTCAGGAGGTAGAGTGGGTTGTCAAATAACCAAAGGGTTGGCGGTTCAAATCCCACTCTGTCCTAGTCAGTCTGTTGTGTTCTGGGGGAAGACACTGTTCAGTGAATGGGCAGCCATGCTTCTGTCTGCCCCAGGGCAGCACTTACAGTTAAGGAACCAAATATGGTAACTTCTTTGAACAATATAGAATTTTGAAAAATTTCACCAAAGTAATAAAGTGTGGTCTATGTCCTCCAATAACACACTAAGGTTGATATTTTGAATTTCAGAGTATTTTGATGAGTGCCCTATAGCCCTAAAGGGTTTATATATATATATATATATATATATATATATATATATATATATATATATATATATATATATGTGTGTGTGTGTGTGTATATATATATATATGTATGTGTATGTGTATATATATATATATATATATATATATATATATATATATATATATATATATATATATTTTTTTTTTTTTTTTTTTTTTTTTTTTTTTTTTTTTTTTAGTTTTATCATTGAACCAAAGGCCTAACAATGTGTGTTATTTGACACCATTATAATCTTTGATGGCTGTGGCTCAGGTAGTAGAGTGGGTCGTCCAGTGACCAAAGGGACGGCGGTTCAAATCCTACCTCTGACTGTCCATATATCGAAGTATCCTTGGGCAAGACACTGAACCCTAAATTGCTCCTAGTAGGGCCTGGCAGTGCCTTGCATGGCGGCAGCTGCCTACTCATGTATTAGTGTGTGGGTAACGCACACCATAAAAGTGTGGAAAAGTGTCATATAAGTACCAACCATTTATGTATCAATATATCATGTTTGGTTCAGGAGATATGACGCAAAATACATAAGGTGTTTCTGTGGTGACTCAGTTTCTGAAAATCAGTAATAATTACATATTTGATCCTTTATTGAAGACATGAACATTATTGTCACATTTCACCTTGACTGGCACACAGTAGCAAAACTAAATACACTCATATTTACACAGACAGATGTAGTGGTCAGTAGACTGTGCCCAAGAGCATCAGGAGAAGAATATGGAGGAACTGTGGTGTCTGTTTTTCTTGTTTTATTCGGGAAGCACAGAGCAGTGCCATTTCAACTCCAGATAACCTCAGTACACCTGAGAGCGTCTATCAAAGCGCCTGTTGCACTTCAGTAGAGGCGACTGTAATTTTAAACAACTGGAAAACACAATAAGTAAGAATCAGACACAAAGAGCACAAAACTCTGTGGACAGCGTTCAGCCTCTGTAGCTTTTAAATCTCTTTCCTCATCCTCCATCCAAGTTTCATTTAGACATAATTAATGAATGTGATCCATTTATTGCCTTGGAAACAGACACTATAGTGCATTACATTAAGGTGTTAGCAAGTCATATACAGCTTTTAAGGAATACATAGTTTTTTTGTGTAATGGACGAACACTGACGACAACTTTCAATTTCCTTTTCACAAACTAAAGAATAAATGGAGTTTAGAGACTTGTTACTAAATACATTATTTTTATAAACTCTGGAGTGCTACATTGTGGAAGTAAAACCTTTAACACTTTTTCATCAGTTTTGTGTTCAGGATTTTTGAAGTGGACCAGAAATGGTGTGTCTGTTATGAATATTTACATGGACTTTGTATGAATGTTGTGTTTTCAGTATTGGAATTTTCATTTCATTGTGCACAATAATAGATTTGCTGGTCTACCACTGCCTGGATGGTGGAGACGGTCGAATAAAACCTTACTCACATTTTTTACCTGAATCTCTAACATGATTCATGATTCACAGATCTGTGCATCCATTTACTAGGATCAGTTGAGTCCAAACGTATTTAAATTGACCCATATAGACCCAAACATCCACCAATGACCAAAAGCATCTGCTGAACTAAAATGTTTATTAACTTTAGAGCCACTAAACCTATCAATACATATGAATAATTGGTATAAAATAGTTTGCCATCTTTTCATGGCCATTTGGATGTTCAGAGGCTCTGTAGTTACCATGGAAACACCATCATCTTCTACAATATTGATTCACCAGTAAAACCCATGGAGTAGGATAAATGACAGTGGATGGAGACACTGAATTTGTGCTCACTTATTGATAGATTTTACTGAAAAAGTCACTTTTTCTCAGATTTTTCTGTTTTTGGTATGATAACGCTTGAATATAATCTCAATATGATGATTAAAATACATGATCAGTAAAATAAATATAGGAAAATATCTAATTTTCACTGAAAAAAAATCCAAAATAGAGAGGATAATGTTATGATAAATGGTGATAAATCACTTAGGAAAGGCTAAATAGAGAGAAAATTTTTGGGAACTGCCACAAAAGTAGCACTGGGTCTTTATGGGTTAAAAAACAAAATAGAAAGGAAAAAAAAAACAAAAACAAAAAACAGCAGGACAGCATCACCAAGAAATCTCTTCAGCTTTTACAACCTGGGGTAAATCCCTACTCACATCTCTTATCTGAGATCCACTCACAGACAGAGGAACTACTCACACACCGAGATTCAGGCTATGTCCAGACAACAACGCTCTTGGTATTTTTCTTTTGCAGATTCTAAAAGATTTGCGTCCATACACGTATCCAGGTGGAAACGGGAAAACTGGGTTAAAACGGTGTAATACATATGCCACACCTATATGTGGCGCTGTGCACAAACACAGACACAGGATACACTGAAATTACAGAAGAATGCAGTGAACATGCACATGAGGTTACATCTGGGATTTTCTTCTTCTGATCAGCTCTGATGGTGCTATGACGTCATCGTTTCCAAAAAGTGGTGTTTACCTATCCATACAGGAATGCAAGGGTGACGTGATATTTTTCCGCTCTGGGATCTGTTCTCCACAAATACCATTTCTGGGCACCGATAATGCCAGTGTCATGTGGATGAAAGGCCGAAACGATATTAACTTTTGTGGATTGACATAATTTTGTTGTCATGTGTCAGTTACTTCCAGGATCCTTTGCTTCAGATTCATCCTTTCACATAATTGTGGCTCAAATGACTCATAGAACCTGGATCCAATTAATGGGTATTTCTGAGTGATTCTTAGATTCTGAGTGACTTTTTAACATCTTTAACTATTAACTCCTGTGAGACAAAATGACTGGTTTTGCCAAATGACTCTTAGTGGAATGGAAGACAGCAATATAACAGCTTCAGTGTTCTCAGAAGTGCTTAGTAATGTGTTGAAAATGTGTTTGTGTGTTTTTTTTTTTTTTGAACATTCTTTTTATTGAACATTTTCTAAATTATACAGTTCAGCACAGTGCATACAGGTTGTATGAAATATATAGCAAATCCAAAATACATCCACAGCAATGATCTCCAAAGTCTGTATTAAGTCTATTTCAGGTAGTTGCAGTCTTAGGTCCCAGATACTCCAACATTTTGCCAAACTTTGCTGTAAAGACATCCTTCTGATCGTTAATATAAAATCTTAGTCTGTCCAGAGATATATCGTCTGATATCAAAGACTTCCACAGATGTATTAAAGGAGGTTCTTCTCCCACCCATTTGGTCATGACAGCCTTTGGGCGGAGCATAAACAAAACATGAACAGGGTTCGTATGTGTTCTCAGTGATTCATAGATATATCCCAGTAGACACAATAATGGATTAGGCCATATTTACCACACTAACATCAACACTTATGGTTTGCCAAAACTGTTGAATCTTTCCGCATTCCCAGAGGCAATGAAGTCTTGTCCCTATAATAGTCTTACATTTTGGGCAGGAAAATGTATTTTTTCAGGTGGTCTTTTTTAGGTGGTTAAAGTACTTTTTGTGCTGCCTCCATCCAGAACAGTCGACTACACTGATTTTATTTTATTTCCACTGCAGAGGAGATTTGTGGGGAATGTGAGGAATTGTTCAAATTTGGCTGGATGGTAAATAATACTTTTTTTTTTCTTAGCTGTGACAAACTCAGAACACATTTTTACTGCTTTACGTGGACTTTAACTGCTGTTGCATTCGTGTTTTGTTTTTTTTGTACCACTATAGCCAATCATCTGTTTCTTGTCATTTTCAAAGCTGCACATTTTCTTTAAAAATATATCAAAACCTGGGGGAACATGGTCTTCTAGGTGTTCATGGCTTGGTTTGCACATTATCATTTCACCTCCTGAAGCGTATTATTAGAGTACACTTTCTAGATATACCTCACTACAATGTCCGGTATAAATTGGTGGGAAACACTATGGCACTTACTGGGTTTGGATGTGCCATTTATCAGAGCTGGACTCATGCAGACGAAAAGGACACACATGTACTTACACATGCACAAAACCCAGGCAGGAAAGCTCCCAAACAAGCAGAACAGCAGGTGGGAAGACACACTCTCATAATAGTCGCCTCCAGTGATGTATTTGCCTCTCTTTGCTCCCTCCTAGTGCGGCCTAAAGTCCCCATAAGAGCTAAGTTTTACAAGCTTTTTCTTGCTGGCATCTATGTTAGCAAAAGCCTGTCAAGGTGTGCAACAACATAATGCAGCCTGTGCTTGGCCTCAGCTGTTGTTCTGGGTTTTCTTTTGTCTGTTTGTCTCTTGTGTGCGTCGCTCCTTATCTTCCAGTGCCACTCCTCAGCTCCACTGTACAAAATCCATACAGATCCATAGCAGTGCAGCTCTGCCTCAGCTTTGGCTTTTTGTATTTGTCTTTTTTTTCTGCTGTCACTCTGTTATTCTGTGTAAGGTGTTCATCTACAGATCGATTTACCATGATATTTTTAACTCTAGGGGTGGATAATCAGGTGAAAAGATAGTATCGCTATCATTTTAATTTAGAAGTTATGTCTCCTGTTTATCAGCAAATTGTTTTTGAAGCTTCATCAGATTTGGAACTCCAGTATCCATTCGGTTTCAGAAAAAGACAACAACATAAGCACAATTTTGTCATTTATGGTTGTATGTCATAGTGGATACAAACACACAAAATTTATACAAACAATCTGTAACTTGAATTGCAGTGTACTGTACAGTCCAGATGGATGATAAACAGCTCATGGATTTCTCTATTAGCACAATTAAAACTCAATACAGTTGCACTATTTACATTATACATAAGTATTTTAATATTTAAAGCAGCATATGACTTTCCTCACCAATTTTTCATCAAATCTGTAAAACCCAAGTCATAGTCTAAGTATCATGAATCCGTGAGTCACTCTGGCATTTTCGGAGATTTGTCGCGATGTGCACTGTTGAAAGTGGAGCTCCACGCAGCCACAGTAGCAGCAACAACAAACGAAACCGGGTGCACGAAGCTCCACTTCCAACAGTGCATGTCGCAACAAATTTCTGAAAATGCCAGAGTGACCTACCAGCTCCGTTTGTAAACACATGGAGTGTTTATGGTGAGGGAAGAGATTCAGGTGTTTAGTCATGGAAAGACTTACAGATTTGTGATACTTAAGCTATGACTGGGGTTTTACAGATTTGATAAAAAATTGGTGACAAAAGTCACACGCAGCTTTAAGATGTAGGGTTATATATCATGAGGAAAAAACACCACACCTTCCCTCTGCAGCTCTCTCTTATTGGTCCAAATCGAAAAGAGTCAATATAAAGGAAGATGAACCTGATGTTATCTCATGCTTTTTATGCAAACGTGAAGCCATTTTCCAGGCTGTTAAGATACGGAATAGAGCAGTAGAACAGGGGTCACCAACCCTGGTCCTCGAGGGCTTGTATCCTGTATGTTTTAGATGTATCCGTCTTCCAACACATTATTTCAAGCCATGTTTTCAAGATAATACACACTGACACCTAGGTAGCTTTTCCTGTCCCAATTTTGGTCCTATTTTTTTCCCCAATATTAGTTCATTAATTTTAGGATGGCTTGTTAACCCCACAAATGTAATAACTCCCCGCAAACATAATAAAAAATTGCAGCTTTTAACGTAATAATCCCACAAATGTAATAACTTTTCCACAAACGTAGTAACAATTGGCTGCCACAAAGTAATACCTCATTTCCCACAAATGTAATGATTATTACTTTTGTGGGAATTCATTACATTTGTGGGACAGTAAAAATCCTCAGTTTCTTCCCACAAATGTAATAAATTAGTACATCACATACATTGAATGCATGCATGAATATTTATTCATCTTTCTTTTTCTTCCCATTTATTCTTGTCCTTTGGATACTTGCCTTATTAGAATGATCAAAAGTTGCAGTTACACCACATGGTACTAATTCCAGATTAATAGGTGTTTAATTACAAATACAAGTGGAGGAACTAAACAGAATAGGCAAAGATGTTGTAAAGGTTTTATTATAAAAGCTTCAGTATGAACTGGCTATTATTTATGCTCATTAAGCACAATAGAAGCCTATGTTTGAAACAATTCTAAGTTATGCTTCTTCTCACTCCTTTTTGAATATATATTATATGTCTTATGTTAAATGTTTTGTTTGTTTATTTATTGTTCTTCTTTTTTGACATTAATATTCAAAATAATACATCAATCAGTCAATGTAAATAAAATGTATGGATATGATTATTATAACAATGCACAGGGTATAAGCACACTGTGGGAAAATGAGGTATTATGTTTGTGGTAGGCCACTGTTATTACATTTGTAGGATTATCACGTTAAAAGTTGCACATTTTTATTATGTTTATGGGGTTAAACATGGCTCAGAGCAAGAGTATAATTTTTTTGCATTTATCTGAGGTCATCATCAGGTACATCCTAGGGGGATATAGTATGACTAAATTTCTCTTTTATTATTGGGTCTGAAAAAGCTGGCAAAGTGGGAGATACCAAAATAAACCCAGTTTCATGAAAAGACCTACCTTCTATCGACACTCATCAATACAAATATTTGTGTTAAAATGTCAACAGTAGAAATCAGAGGCTTTCTTGAAGTACAGTCAGTAGTACAGGATGTCCTTTTACTTTTTGACGCACCTCCTCCGTCTGTCTTTGGGAGCTTCCTAATCCCTTGACTTTCCGTATCAGGTCATTATTTTAATGTGGTTTACTTTTGGAAGCTGCTACAGCAGCTCTGTGAAGTTGAAGAATTTATCTTGTTTTCCACCAAGGCAAAAAAAAGTGCATTTTTGTGTTTGTTAACAAGCACAGTCTGCAGCCATTGTATTATTTGCATGCAGGAATACAAATGTCAGAATGGCAGCATCCGGAGAGTCGTTTGGATAAATGTGCTTCTGTCCCTAAAATATTCATCACTGCTTTTAGACGAGCTCTGGCAGACTCCTTTGTGATGTCTTTTTTTCTCCCCCATAATGTCATTCTTCTAAATCTGAATGCATTTAAGGCCACAATAATATCAGGAGCCTTTTTACACAGATCTATCCTGAGATTGCGTTACTTGAGCCAATGGAGGAAAAAGCTGCAATTACACAAAACAAAAGTGAATGTTCAATTTTTTCGACATTCTCCGTACTCCTCATGCAATGAACTGTGGCTCGACTCCTTTAACTTGTAACTGATGTGTAAAATTACCACTGAGACATTTAGCTGGGAGGTGAGCATGACAGCAGTGACACTAATGGACTGCAGCTTTTCCACAGGTTGATGTAACAAAGCGGATCATTCAGCAGGACGATTAACCAAGCAATAAGCCCCGGCCAAGTCCAATCACAGATGTGATGCAGAGTGGAGTTGGGTTTTACTGATTTTTTTCTGTTTTGTTTGTCACCTTTGGCACCTGTTGATCTAAAGGATAGATTGTGTTTTACTTATCTTCATCTGCTTGTTTTTGTGTGTTAATCAGATTTTCTATAATATTGTGTTTATATTAGATTTGTGTCAAACCCTCAAAGACCTGAACAGCCAGAAGTATGTCCTGATCTAAAATATTTAATACCTGCTGATCCAATAATTCTATCAATACATGTAAATAATTGGTGTAAAATACAGTTTGTCATCTTTTCATGGTCATCGGATTTGACCCATTTGGACATTCAGGGGCTTTGTATTGAACATAGAAACTCCGATTCATCAGTAAATCCCATGTAATTCAACACAAATCATCTTCTACAACAGGAGTTCCCAAACATTTAAACGCCCCCCCCCACCCCCACCCCCCAAACCAAGGTTATAATAGTTTTGGATTTTTCATTATAGTTTAGTTTTATTTACTTCTGACTTTTTTTTCTCTAATTCAGTTAGTTTTAATTAGTTTTTAGAGCAAGTTTGCTAGTTTTTATTAGTTTTTGTTATTTTCTAAATGCTTAGTTTTAGTTTAGTTTTAGTTTCTTTATATCTTTTATCTTCTTCACCGTCAAATTCAAATAAATCCCAGACAGGACTCTGCTGCTTTCTCCCAACTAGTCTCCATGTTTCCAGATAGAGTGGGGACGACAAGACGACTCTAAACCACAAGTGATGACAAGTGACGGACTGTTAACTGTCATATGGTGCCAGCAGCTAAAATTGCTTGAGGGAAATAAATCAATTTTATATCAATCAGACTTTGACAAAGATGAAAACTAAGGGAATTTAATCCATAATTTTTATACGTTTTAGTTAGTTTTGTAAACACACAATACAGTTTCAGTTAGTTATCATTTTTTTCTTTTAATTGTAGTTTTTATTTATCTCAGTTAACGAAAGTGTTTTTAGAATTCTAGTTTTCATCATTTCGTTAGTTTTCGTTAACGATAATAACCCTGCCCCAAACTAACGGTGTC
This sequence comes from Sphaeramia orbicularis, assembly GCF_902148855.1. Lineage (NCBI taxonomy): Eukaryota > Metazoa > Chordata > Actinopteri > Kurtiformes > Apogonidae > Sphaeramia > Sphaeramia orbicularis. Next base: position 7,669,991 of record NC_043959.1, read on the forward strand.
AGAGACTGGGGCCCCCCACTATCCCTGAAGTGACTGAAACAGAAAAAAAAACGTGCACACAGGTCTCATGCACTAAAAGGCATATCCAAACACAGACATTACAACACAAAAGAACAGAACAGAACAACCTGACAACCATGATACCACTGAAATGATACTGTGGCATATTTGCCCATTGCATTGTGGGTACTGGACATTTTACTTATTGGCCGTTTCTCAATACCAAGAACACAGAGTACGGTCTCAGAGAACGTACTTCCTAAGAACGCAAGTCTATCTGTAATTGGAACAACTGGTACTTGTGAACTTTGCTCTCTGTCTCTGCTGTATTTCTGCATCGTTTCCCTAATGTATTTCCTTCAAACCACCACAATGTCACTGATTTGATTTCAATATATTTGTACTAGTATTTACATGTCATTTATACATTTTGTATATTTTTCAAAACCGTAATACATGTCGTCAGCTCACAACCAAGCCAGCATGAATTGCATCTTGGGAATTATTTCCCAGCCAAGTCTACATGAGTCACCAACCAGTGCATCCTTGGTTTAAGCTAGCAGACAAGAACAACATCTGGGTATTCCATGCATTCTTGGTTTATGCGAACTTGCAATTTGAACAGTACTTGGACCCTGACTGGTAATGTTTCACGAGAGCAGAAGAATAGACAAGAACACGTATTGAGAAACGACCATTGTGTTCTGTTTTATGTGCAGAGGTTCAAGGGAGGTTTTGTGCTCATGTTTTTTTTAGGTTAATGTGTCTGTTTTATGTTTATTGGCCTTTTTATGTTCATTTTTATTTTTGTATTAGTAATGTGACACCATTAGTGTCAGGTAAGCCACCAACAGTGGCTTACCTGTTTGTCAATGAAAAGTTAATGTTCCTGAACCATGAATCTGAAATTTGCACTTACACAGTAAAAGCTCTTACTAACCTCCTTAAGGCACACAGAGCAAACTTCCTACCCTCAGTCTACAAGTACTTCAATACTGTTGTTCATCTGTCATAATTGCTTCGGGAGTCACATCAAGAGAATTCTGAAAATCATCTTGTGACCCCCACTTTGGGAACCCTTGTTCTACAACAGTGATTCACCAGTAAAATCCATGGAGTTTGATGAATGACAGTGGATGGAGACACTTGTTTTATGCTCAGTTAATGCTATATTTTACTGAAAAGTCACTTTTTCTTCAGTTTTCTCTGCTTTTGATGTAATAACACTGAACTTTAATCTGAGCTTTTATGAACATCAATATGATTAGTACATTAAATATTAGAGATTTAATGTTTTCACTGGAAAAATGCAAAATAGAGAGGATTATTTTATAATAAATGGTGATAAATTACTAAGGAAATGCTAAATATAGAGAAAAAAATCATTTGGGAACTGCCACTGCCACAAAAGTAGCACATGGGTTAAATTAGAGCAACTTGCAAGTTCTTAGTAAATTAAAATAGGAAATATATAAATATCTGTATGTAAATATATAAAGTATTTTCTTAAGTGACAAGTAAAAACACCAAAATTCAGTTATGTTAGCATCATCAGCATCATATATGACCCATTTGGACATTCAGAGGCTTTGTATTGAACATAGAAACTCTGATTTATCAGTAAATCCCATGTAGTTCAACACAAAGCAGTGGATGTAGACATTTGTTTATCTGTTTAGTTAGTTATATATTATGATATATTGAAGAAAAAGTAACATTTTCTTCAATTTTCTCTGTTTTCATATAATAACCTTCAAAATTACTCTCAGCTTTTATGAACATCTACATGGTCACTAATTAAATATAGAAAAATACCTGATTTACATTGAAAGATGCAAGATGCAGATAATAATATTATAATAAATGGAGATAAATCTCTCAGGTAAGGTTAGATGCAGGGAAAAATTCATCTGGGAGTGGCCACAAAAATGTAGTTCAAGATCTTAAAGAGTTAAAAGTGGGTGTTGAGTTTCTTCAATATGAATATAAAAGTGTTTTCTGCACTGATGCAGAAGTTTAGCAGTACCACAGGTTGTCAGGATCTGTGCCGGTGTGACTCTCAGCTTTCCCTCTGTCATGATCTGTGTGCCCTCGGCTCCTCCCTCTCCTCATTATCAGACTCACCTGCTGGCGCTGCGTGGCTGCAACCAATTACATTCTTGCCTATTTAAGGATTAGGTTTGCAGCCATGCAGCGCTGGTTCATTTCTCCTTACTCCTTTCCATAGCTCGGACATTTGTTCATATTCACCCATGGACTCTGATTCAGGTTTTGTATGTTTTTTTTTATGGACTCTGCCTTAGTTTTCATGTTAGGTTTTTTTGTTGTCTGGTTTTCATATTTTTGTGAAATAAACTTATTTTTTTCCCTTCAGTACCGAGCATTTGAGTCCTCTCTTTTCCCCCCTATTGTGACAGAATGAACCAGCCATACCTGGACTCAGCCGGTACTGAAGGGAACTGTTTTTTTTTTTCATTTCTCCGTGTTTGAATTTTTTATTCCTGGTTTCGTTCGTTTTGCCTGGTTCTCCTTTGTGCCATCGCTCCGCGCTTCCCTGCCCCATATCCGGCTTTTCCGAGACTTACCCTTGTCCTCAGCGCCGGCGGCTCGGTCTCCTCCGTGCCCGTTGGTTCGGGAGGTCCCGGAGCCGTGGGGTGCACACCCCGGTTTGTTCTCCCGGTGTATCTCTGTCCCCTGTTTGTTTCCTGCCTTGTATTACCGGCGTTCCCATGTCATGTGGGGCCCCGGACCGTGTTGAGTCCGGGCTCTCCTCCCGTGTTGTTTTTTCCGGTGCGTTTCTGTCTTTCGTCTGTTTCCTGCCTTGTGTTTCCAGTGTCCTATTCCTTGTGGGGACCTGGGCCTTTGTGGGGTCCGGGTTCTTCTCTTGTGTCTTTTCCTTCATGTGTCTAATGATTTCAGTGAAGTTCATTAGTTCTGATCTGTCTGTCCATATTAGTTTGTTTGTTCTGCCTGTTTAATTCGTTCCTCCCTGTTTCTCTTTGTCTGTGTGTGCCGTTTTCTGAGTGTATTTCTGTGTGTATTTCTGTGTGTATTCCTCTGTGTGTATTTCTCTGAGAGTGTTTTCTTTCAATCAGTCATTCCTTTTTGTCCTTCATTCCTGTTAGATTTTTTTTTCCCTGTATTTCTGCTAGATTCTGTTTGTCTTTTCCCTGTTTGTCCTTTAGCTCTGTTTCTTGCAGTTCATGTTCATCAGTTCCATTTTATCGTTCTCATCAGTTCAGTACTGTAGATTGTCCCTCTGCCTGTCCGTGTCTCTGTGTCTGTCTGTCTGTGTTTCTTTGCTTGGCCTAGTTCCCTTTTCCTTAGTACTACCTGGAGGCTAGTACGCCGTCTGGTAGTTCCCCTCCTTGAAGTCCGGTTCCGGCCGCGCAGCGTTTTTTTGAAGTCTGATTCCGTTTGTCCGCGCTGCGTTCCTGAAATCTGTTTCTGTCTGTTCGCGCAGCGTTTTTTAAAGCCTGTTCCTGTCTGTTCCTGAAGTCCGGTTCCGTCCGGCAGCGTTCCTGAAGTCCGGTTCCGTCTGCGCAGCGTTCCTGTTTCCCCGTCTCGGCCTTGCTCTTTGTGTCTGCCTGTCTCGGTCTCAGAGTCCGTTCCCCTATAAGTCCGGTCTCAGAGTCCGTTCCCCTATCAGTCCAGTCTCAGAGTCCATAGTCCTGTCCGCTCAGTCTCAGTCAGCCAGAGTCATGGGTCCAGCCATAGTCCATTTCCAGTCGATGTCTGTAGTTCAGTCATTGTCCGGTCTGTCTTGTCTCAGTTAGAGTCACTAGTCCAGCCATATTCAGTTCCAGTCAATGTCCTAAGTCCAGCTGGAGTCCTGTCTGCCACAGCCCTGGAGGTCCACGAACCAGGGGATTTTTCTGTCCTGTTTTGGAGGGGTTTTCACGTCCTGGTCGGGAGGTTTCTCCATGGTCTGGTCCGGAGGGGCTACATCATCCTGGTCTGGAGGTTTTCCACATCCTGGTCCGGAGGTCTGTCCTGAGGTGCTTCGGCCGTCTTCCCGGAGGCTCTTCACGCCGCTTCACCGGGAGGTGCTTCAGCCTGTTCGCCCTGAGGTTCTGCAGCCAGTCTGCCCGGAGGCTCTTCACGCCGTTTCACCAGGAGGTGCTTCAGCCTCTTCGCCCAGAGGCTGTTCACGCCGTTTCACCGGGAGGTGCGTCAGCCTGTTCGCCCTGAGGTTCTTCAGCCAGTCTGCCCAGAGGCTCTTCACGCCGTCCCACCGGGAGGTGCTTCAGCCGGTCTCCCCTGTGGTTCTTCATGCCCCTTTTGCCAGGATCCCCTCTCCATTCCAGGATGCCCTGGTCTTCGTGGGGGGCTTTTTCGCATCTCTGGGGACGTCAGGATGCCGTCCCTTGAGGGGGGGGTCCTGTCAGGATCTGTGCCGGTGTGACTCTCAGCTTTCCCTCTGTCATGATCTGTGTCTGTGTGCCCTCGGCTCCTCCCTCTCCTCATTATCAGACTCACCTGCTGGCGCTGCGTGGCTGCAACCAATTACATTCTTGCCTATTTAAGGATTAGGTTTGCAGCCATGCAGTGCTGGTTCAGTTCTCCTTACTCCTTTCCGTAGCCCGGACATTTGTTCATATTCACCCATGGACTCTGATTCAGGTTTTGTATGTTGTTTTTTTCTATGGACTCTGCTTTAGTTTTTGTGTTAGGTTTTCTGTTGTTTGGTTTTCATTTTTGTTAAATAAACTTGTTTTTTTTCCCCTTCAGTACTGCGCATTTGAGTCTTATCTTTTCCCCTTTGTGACACAGGTGTCTGGGTTGTTAATACACTATACTGTAAAGAACACAAGCAAATGGACAAAATACAGGAAAATTAGAAAAAACTTCTTCATCAATTTGAGAAAACATTCCTGCCACATAAGCTGCTATGTGGCAATGATGGAAAATGAGCTCCATATAACGTTAAGCTAAAGCTTCTCCACTGTCATATAAAGAGTTGTGTCACAGTTTGGAGCTTTTCGTGAGTTTTTTTTTTTGTTTTGTTTTGTTTTGTTTTTTAATTAAGTTTGTTTAATTTTCTTAAAATTTAATTTCAGCTTTAGTTAATTTTATGAGTCCATTTTAGTGGAGATTTTATGTTTTATTTTGGAGAATTGACAATTTTTGGTTAATTTCTTATTTAGTTTTATGGTTAATTTTATGGAAAGAAAAAAAAAGCTAATATGAAAGAACGAAGTATGATTTACAAACCGTTGTTTAGTTTTCACCATTAACTTTAGTGGAACATTGATTTATTCCCAACAAGGCTGATTTTTCCTGACTTCCTCTTCTGTTGTAGTTGGCATTGCAGTATTCATTGTATTTTTTATTCTTTTTTAAATTGTATTTTTCCATTGCTAATTTTGTTCTGGTCTGAATTATTTATCAATGATAACTCGGGTCATCAGTGCTCCTACCAGTGTCTCTGTACTTCAGTGGACATGTTGTCAAATTGATGAATATTTATTGTCTTAATTTGCTTGTGTTTTGACTATTTATATATATATATATATATATATATATATATATATATATATATATATATATATATATATATATATATATATGTCACAGTAGAGATTGAAATCCAGTAGGATTTGTAATCCTACTAGGACAGATAGGAATTTTAGTTTGTCCTAGGACAAACTGAAATCCTACAAGAAATTAGGATCTGAAGATTAACCCTAACCCTAACCCCCTAACCCCCTAACCCCCTAACCCTAACCCTAGGACAGATAGGATTTCAGTTTGTCCTAGGACAAACTAAAATTTCAATCTGTCCTAGTTACCTCCGCCAAGGAGGTTATGTTTTTGCCAGGGTTTGTTTGTTTGTTTGTCTGTTTGTCTGTCTGTCTGTTTGTCTGTCCGTTAGTGTGCAACATAACTCAAAAAGTTATGGACAGATTTTGATGAAATTTTCAGGGTTTGTTGGAAATGGGATAAGGAAGAAAATGATTAAATTTTGGTGGTGATCGGGGGTGGGGGGGCCCACGGGGGGGCCCATTTCCAACAAACCCTGAAAATTTCATCAAAATCTGTCCATAACTTTTTGAGTTATGTTGCACACTAACGGAAAGACCGACAGACAGACAAACAAACAAACAAACCCTGGCAAAAACATAACCTCCTTGGCGTGGCGGGGCCCACGGGGGGGGCCACTGATCAGCCTTGGCGGAGGTCTGCGCTCTCCGAGTGATTTTCTAGTAGGATTTGTAATCGTACTAGCACAGATAGGAATTTTAGTTTGTCCTAGGACAAACTAAAATTCCTATCTGTCCTAGTAGGATTACGAATCCTACTGGATTTCAATCTCTACTGTGATATATATATATATATATATATATATATACACACGTGTATTTTTTTTTTTTTTTTTTTTTACAATATGTTGAGCTCAGGAATTTGTGGTAAAGATCCTCGAGCTTTTCACCGATGATTTTAGTTTATATTTTTGTGGTAAAATCAATAGAAAACACAGTTGTAAACCTTCAAAATCACTCTTCAAAGTACTTCCTGAATGATTGTTCTCTGTTTGTGGCTTGTCTGTCTGCTGGAGCAGGTTCATGAAAGCTTGGCATTAGTCAGAGAGAACACCACATATGAGAGAAAATAAGACCCAGGTGCAAGAGGTTAAACACTTTGTAAGTAGACAGAAATAAGATGAGGAGAGGGAGACGTGATTTGAGGGACTGACACAAAGGTAGGGCAGAGAGGAGACGTGACATGTTTCTTGAACAGATGAGTTTTCAATCCCCACTGGTACATAGGCAGTGACTCTGCAGTCCTGAATGGGATGGGAAGGTCATCCCTCCTTTGGGAGACAAGTGAAAACAATGTCAAGGCCGCCTGGAGGCAATTCACCATAGGAAAGGAGGAACTAAGCTCCCGCTTGGAGCTGATAGGCTGCACTAGACTCAATAAGAGCCGAACCCCTCTGAGAATAGTGTGCCGTGTGGCCTTTCATGAAGATTACTTCTATTACAATTAGACACCAGGGCTGACTCAGGTGATATTTAGTGTTTTTATCGAAAAGGTCACTAAGTTTAGGCCTTTCAGCCTGAGACTCACTGCTGTGGGAGAGCAGTGCATGTAATTTAACTTTATTGAAAGCTAAATGTACTAGAAACAGTAACTGCTGTCAAGAAGTGCAGTGAGCAAATATCAGATATAATTACTGGAGTTAATTATGAGATAGGAGGAGATACCTGTTGTCTGTATAGTCTCTGCTGTCACACTCACATTTCCTCCTGTCCTCTCACAACTTCTGCAAGGGCACACACTAGAGACGCATTAAATACACAACTGATCCTCTGGGTCTGGACTACAGCGAACTCATACTGTTCACTCGAGACAGAAAGTAAAACTAAACATCTACCTAGAGGTCAATGGGTTTTACGTGGTTGGTAAAAAAAGACTTTAAACATAAGCAAGGTGTATACCTCCGCCAAGGAGGTTATGTTTTTGTCGGTGTTGGTTTGTCTGTTTGTCTGTCTATCTGTGTGCAAAGTAACTCAAAAAGTTATGGACGGATTTGGATGAAAATTTAGGAAATGTTGATACTGGCACAAAGAACAAATGATTAAATTTTGGTGGTGATGGGGGGGGGGGGGGGGGGGGGGGGGGGGGGCACTGATCTGCCTTGGCGGAGGTCTGTGTTCTACGAGTGCTTCTAGTTTTATCTTGTGACTGGTTAAATCTAACTCCAGATTAGTTTGAATATCTTATTAGAACAAGTGTAGATATATTTTCTCACAATGACATTACTTTAAGGAAAAGCTTCGCCAGATTAGTTTTGTTTTTAGACAGAAAGGACTAATTTCCCTTTAATTCCTGAAATTCCTTAAGTGCAGTGAACGTACCACATGTATACTTCAAGTACAGACTACTACTGCAGTAGTTTGTAGTTCAGGTTAGTCCAGCCTTATATGAAAAGTAGTGTACCGCATAATCAAATACTAGGCTTTTCACTGTGGAAATGGCAGCTGTTATTAACATTTGGAGTTTATGTTACATTTGTACGTAGAAAACTTAAAAATTGTTTGGTAAATATGATATTATTTCTTTAAGCTGCTCATGTTGGTCAAGACCGAGCTTTAGTTTGGTCATGACCTAATTTCAGCCCGATGTACAGACAGCTGTTAATGCACTTTAAATGTAATTTGGGACAAACAAAAGAGGAAAACCATGAAAAAAACACTGTGGGATGCCCTATATCATACACAGTTCAAAGTACACATTCAGGCACCTTTGGCATATTCAGAATTTGAGGTTTGTCACTAAACTTACTGATTTGGGTCTGAATTAATTGATCAACAGTAGACATACAGTACAGTAGATAGTATGAAATGTATTTGTTCATCTCCATGGATCATATATAAAATTATTAAAAGCATGCTTGTATGATTGTAACTAACAATGAGAGCTAAAATAATTTGATTCTATGAACTTACCTGTTGGTTCTGACCTCATTTGTGACAACTGGAGTTAGAAGACTGAAAGTGAAAATTATACATGAAAAATTATACATGTAGATTATACATGTACTTTTTTTTTTTTTTTCATTTTAATTTCAAAATCTACAAATGAAAAGACCTTCTTTTTTTTTGGGGGGGGGGGGGGGGTGTTGTTTTTTCTTGTCAAATCAGCAGCAAGAACATTTATGAAGGACTCAACTCTCCTCACTGCCTTGGTAAAAAAGAAAATTAAGTTTTTTAATCAAAAATATTTTTGTAGCAGCAATAAAATATATTGCATTATTACTGGAAAACCTCTTGCACAGCTGTCTCTCAGCTGTCTCTCTCTTCTTGTCACTGTGAAAAGCCACAGCAGGTTTTTTTTTTCTTAAATCAGTTTCCTTTTTCTTATTATGCATATTCTGATGATGAATAAAAGCTAAATGCTTTATAAATGTCTCATCTATCGTTTTTAGCCACAAAAGAGTGAAAAATTCAGTTCTCCTAGAAGCTGTGCTGTAGTTCAGACACTTTTTATCGTCAAACAGTTGAGTTTGTTCGCGCTGTGACAGAACCAGCCACACTGTGCATTATTTTGTTAACTACCTGACCATTTTGTCACATTTCAAAGTGACAATTTGTTTTATTTTCTGCACACTTATTGTTCCTCCTCCTTCCACTCAGTCTGTAAACATGCCCATGTCTTACATCCTGTTGAGCTCAAAAATAGATAGCAATCACATCCAATTTGTGATTTAAGAAGCAATTCTCAAGTCCATTTATGTTTCTAGGCAAGTATGATCTGCTTCATCTGTAGTTCCACTGTGCTTGGATTTCTCATTGTTTTCTACTTCTGTGTAATTACCCTGTAAAATACTGTAGAAATCAAATACCCACAATGTGACTCACTGTAAGCTGAGAGTATCCATAAAGTCAGAAAAAACACATATAGGAAGGACTTTTAAAAATGAGGAAATTAGATGGAAACTCATGTACTGTGACATATCCAGTGGTGTAGTGGTCCCTGGAGAAGTGGGTATACTCCCAATTGTTGCCTTTTTTTTTGTTTTACTTTTTTTTAACATTTTTTTTTTTAAGTAGTACAGAAAAAACACCCTGTTTTAAGAACAGTGACATGTCAGACTTATACTTTTCTTTTTTCTTTGGTTCAGACAAGGTATAGTTTTTAGATATTACCTGCTTCAGACATGTCAGACTACTCTGTTTAGTTTCTTTTTTTTTAACGCAGTGTTTGTCAGTCATGATAAAGCAGCCTCTAATCAAATTAATAAACACAGAAGGAATGACAAATGCAGGCTGTTAAAACACACTCACCATTGTTCATGTGGAGGACTTATGATCGATGTCTCAATGGTTCTTGTAGGACAGTGATGGACCATTAGGGCCAACAAGACCTTCCCTACTGACCTAAAGAAACGGAGTCACTGACCTACATTTACACCCTGCACTTTTATATTTGTTCCATGAAAATGTATTAAATTATTCCTAATAATCTATTCTGCTGTGAAAGTGCAGCTGATAACTAGAGAAAGATCATGTGACAGCATGGAAAGACAGCTGACAGGAGGGAAAGACCCCATTGGGGCTGTCATGGACTAGCTATTCATGATGGCAGGCTCCGTCACCTGGATAAGCGAACAAGAGCCACCCCTCGTTGCTACAAAAAATTCAGAGAGGAAAATACCCCTAGAGTCTGTGAGAGCAGGGGCGGAAGAAGACTCATCAGCTGACAAGCTGGTAACTGGCCCTGGAATGAACACGACAACGAACAAGAAAATCAGCACAAAACAAGTAACAACAGCTGAAGGACAAGAGCTCCAAGTATGCACCTGTGGCTGGTCCAAGGTAACAACCATCAGGGGCCTAAAAATACACCAAGGGTGGATGAAGTGCTTGAAGAAGCTGAGGCCAGGACCTCACATTGATCACTATCTTCTGAGAGAAAGGTCAAGTCAGGCGAGTGAAGCTCAGTGGCAGGATTTAACCCACAGTCCACCGAGCATTAGTTCCCCAATGGCTGAAAGTAATTCAAGCTCAACATTTGAGAACCTGGAACCAAGTCAGCACTTGGAGAAGAACATCCAAGACCACAGACCTCAAGTGAAGTGGCCCAAGTCCAACGACAAAAAACAGTGGGAAGCAATCGATGCAGACCTAATCAAAATCCTGGAAGGAATCAAAGGAACAATGGAGAAGAAAATGGAGAAAATGGGCGATCTACGGAGCAGAAAGGTTTGGCACAAAAAAGATGGGAGAGAAACATGCGACAGCAACAACGCTTCCAAGTCCAGAAGGCAGCAACAAAGTGAACACCTTGTCAGAGAGAGAAAGAACTTGAGGAAGCAGTGGAAGACAGCCTCACAGGAGGAAGGAGCAGGCATCGACCTCCTGCAAACAGACCTGAAGGGATGCCTGGGAAGTTTACAGAGAGCAGAAAACATCAGGCTCTGACACAAGAGGAAAGAAAGGGCAAGAACATCGTTCTACAAGGATCCCTTCAGATTTGTGAAAGGAATCTTCACAAAGGAAAAGAGTGGATCTCTTAAAATGCCAAAGGGGGAATTAGAAGACCACTTGAAAATGACTCACACAGACTGCCACAGACTGGAACAGAGGAAATTACCACCAGACGTGCCACCACTGCCTCAACCAGAACATCAGCTGGATGACAGTCCCCCAAGAAGGAGTGAGGTAGAGAAAGTGGTAAGGAAGGCAAGGACAGCTTCAGCTCCAGGTCCAAATGGAGTACCATACCAGCTGGATAAAAATTACCCAAACGTCTTAAGGTTTTTGTGGAGACAAATGAAGGTGGCATGGAAGACACAAACCATCCCAAAAGCGTTTTGGAGAGCTGGGGGAGTAATAATCCCCAAGGAGAAGGATGCCTCAAAAATCAATCAATTCCGACAGATTAATCTGTTGACTGTCGAAGGGAAGGTCTTTTTTAGCATTGTTTCTCAAAGGATGACAATCTACCTAAAACAAAACAACTTGATTGACACGTTGGTCCAGAAAGCTGGCATGCCCGGTTTCTCAGGATGCTTAGAACATACAAGCATGATATGGCACCAGCTCCAATCTGCCAAAAGGGAAGGAAGAGACCTGCATGTACTATTCCTAGACCTGGTCAATGCTTTTGGATCGGTCCCCCATTCCCTCATCTGGATAGCCTTTAACTTTTTCCACATCCCAAATACCATCACAAACCTGGTCAAAAACTACTTCAGAGACCTGCAGTTCTGTGTCAAAACAACAGAATACATAACATCATGGCAGTCACTAGAGATAGGAATAATGGCAGGATGTACCATCTCCCCACTAGTCTTCACAGTGACAATGGAAGTGATCATTCGAGCATCCAAGTGGGTGGTTGGAGGAGAATGTGTGCAGTGTGGACAGCGTCTACCTCCCACTCGCACCTGCATGGATGACATGACGACTGTAACATCTACCATTGCATGCATGAAATGGCTGCTAGAGAAGCTTCAGGACAACATCACATGGGCAAGGATGAAGCTGAAACCTAGCAAATCCAGGAGCATATCCATCAGCAAAGGGAAACTTGTGGACCAGAGGTTCTACATCAAGGACACACCCATTCCTTTGGTGTCAGAGCTACCCATTAAGAGCTCAGGGTGCTGGTACAATGAAAGCCTCAAAGACTCAGACCAGAGTGATCAGCTGAGGGAAGAAACCATCAAAGGTCTTACCAGCATAGACAAGACCCTGCTTCCTGGCAAGTTGAAACTGTGGTGCCTGCATTTTGGATTGCTACCCCACCTGATGTGGCCTTTAACAATCTATGAGATCCCCATGACCAAAGTCGAGAAGCTGAAGAGAGCAGTCAGCTCTTCCCCGTCTTCCCCGTTGCCTCAGCAATATCGGCTTGTATGGGCATGGGACCCTGAAACTGCCAGTCTCTAGCCTCACAGAGGAATTTAAATGTGCCAAAGTGAGGTTGAACATGACCCTGAACGAGTCTCAGGATGATGCGATCTGAGCAGCTGCCCCCGTATTGGCAACTGGCAGGAAATGGATCCCATCAGAGGCCATACAGCAAGCAAAATCAGCACTCAGACATGGAGACATTGTAGGGCAGGTGCAGCATGGAAGAAGTGGGTTTGGATTTGGAACAAGCCAACCCACGTTGCACAAGACCACAGCTACCTAGAGGAGAAAGATGGTCGTGGCTAAGGTTCGGCAGCAGGAAGAGGCAGCAAGATGCGCAAAGGCAGTCTCACAGTCCAAACAGGGCCAGTATTCTAGCTGGAAAAACCTGGAGCATCGTAAGCTCACATGGAGGGATCTGTGGAAGATGGAAGGAAGCCGGATCAGCTTCATTATTAGAGCCACCTATGATGTGCTTCCCTCACCCAAGAACCTACACCAGTGGCTAGGAGAGGATCCATCATGTGCTCTCTGCAAAACCCCTGCAACACTCAGGCGCATTCTCACCGGATGCAAAACCAGTTTGTCCCAACGCCGGTACACCTGGAGACACAACCAGATCCTATGACAACTGGCGATCATCCTGGAAGGAAGAAGAACAACTAACAACGCCCTTCCTCCCCCAGTGCCTGGACAGCCGAACACCATCCCGTTCATAAGAGCAGGGCAACTCTCAGCAACAGCATCTGCTAGAGTGAAAACGACCTTCCTGGCCAATGCCCGGGATTGGAAAATGCAGGTTGATCTAGGCCAGAAGCTCGTCTTTCCACCTGAGATAATTACAACTAATCTCAGGCCGGACCTGGTCTTATGGTCAACATCGCATAAGTCGCTTTTCATCGTAGAACTGACTGTACCATGGGAGGCTGCAGTCAGTGAAGCATACAAACGCAAACGCCTGAAATACTCTGACATAACAGCAGAGGCAGAACAACGTGGCTGGTGTCCCCATGTGCTTCCCATTGAGGATCCACAACCAAGCTTCAGAAGGGGATGGGAGTGCAAGGACAGGCCTTTCAGCAAGCCATCAGATCACTGTCGGAAGCCGCCAAGCGCAGCAGCAGCTGGTTATGGATACAGAGGAAGGACCCCATCTGGGCTGCAAAGTGACCACCAGGGGTGAAAGCTGAGGGGGGCACACCAGGGACGCTTGGTGTCGCCATTGAGCCCTGTGGAGATGTAGTGGGCTTATCAACGAAACATCAATGAAGCAGGGTGCCCACCTGAAAACCCCAGTGAAGCTTTTATCCCTACCCCACTCATCACCAAGTGCTGGTCAATCAGGGATTGTAATACCAAGTCCTATGAGCTCAACTTCTCTGTATTTCATAGCTCTTGTCTTGATCACTGCTTCCACTAGAGTGTTTGTCCAATCATATTTCGGCCGTCATGTGTTGCCGGGTAAATCTGCCCTGAGGCCTTCAGACTCAACAGTGCAGCCTCTGGAGCTTAAACTTAAAGACTGCAGACCTTCTTGGTGCTTGTACATGTGTGACTTCCCGCCTCTGCTAATATAACACAGACTCCTCATTAACATTAATTAAAGCCTCATGAATCCCATAAAATTGTAAAAAAGTTAACATTAAAACCACATTAACTGAATTTAATTTTTTTAAGTAAATACACCATGTATTTGCTGAGCTTTATTTGTTTTTCTTGAGATGAATATGTATTTTTTTATGCACTTATTAACAGTTATATATCCTTTTTTAATTAACATAACCTAAAACAAGAACAATGACTTATTAAGCTCATTAAATCCTTTATTAAATGGATCTATCTTTCCAGACGGAGCCTGTAGTGATGAATAAAACAGCAACTTGACCACAGTACTCTGCTAATGTTCTGATTAAGACATTGTCCTCTTTGTTTTAGATGTGAACACACTTTGAGACAATTCATTCATTTATTCATTTTTTTCCTCTAGTCCACTGAAGTTGGACTTAGAATAGTATGTCTAGTTCATGGTAAATACAGAGATTGTTTTTTGTAAGATATACTAAGCACTTTCTTTCTTTTTTTTTCATGTTACATTAAGATGAATGCACATATTACTCTGCACTTCTTAGCTGTTCATGTTTTTTTGTTTTTTTGTTGTTGTTTTTTTTTTTTACAGCCAAAAGATTTAAAGTGAGTTCCATGTCTTGTTAAAGTCAATAACTCCATTATGAAGTGGACATATTGTTGCTTTTCTAACTTACCAGACAAAATGCTTTAAATGTTAAGGAAACCACCCATCTTGAACCACAGAGTTCTGATGGTATTCTCATAGACAAATCATCCACTTTTCTTTTTTCTTTAGACATGTCTCTTGAGAATGTACTTTTACTTTTTTTTAAACATAACTTTTGTGATTTCACTTTTGTTAGAAATCTGACACTATGTCCTCTGCCTTTATCCCTTAAAGACCTAGAACTATTTTTTGGTGACTTCCAAATACTACACACATTCATTTCTGTTAATGATTTTAAACATATCATGGAGAATCCAGTGAAGAAGGAATGTCACTGTTTTTCGTGATGTCATTATGGTTTAATAGTTGTTATTGTGTTTTACTGCTCATTGTGTATCATGTATGTGTTTTATGTTTTTTGGACTTTGTATGGCTGCTACCTTGGCCAGGTCTCCCTTGTAAAAGAGATTCCTAATCTCAATGGGACTTCCTGGTTAAACAAAGGTAAAATAAAATAAAATAAAATAAAATAAATGAATTATCCTCCACATTTAACCTTTCCTAAGTAATTTATAAATCAATCAATCAAATTTTATTTATGTAGCACCAAATCATAACAAAAGTTATCTCCTGACACTTTACATATCAAGCCAGTTGAAACCAGACTCTAGTCTCCACCATTTATTATAATATTATCCTCTGCGTTTTGTATTTCTCAGTGAAAATCCAGTATTACCTCAGAATCAATTTGAAGGTTATTATATGAAAAAGATGAAAAAGTGACCTTTTCAGCAAAATATGCCATTAACTGAACATAAAAAAGTGTCTATAACCACTATCATTTGTGAAACTACACGAGTTTAACAGATGAACCAGTGTTAAAGAACATGTTGTTCACCACAGAGCCGCTGAACATCCAAATGCATTATGTCTGACGCTGCTGAAAAGTTGAGATACTGTATTTTACCTGAATTATTTCAATATATTCATAGGATTCATGATTCAGAAGGTAGTAAAACCAAATTCTTTTTCTTTTTTTTCTTTTCCTTTTTTTTAATCAAAGTAAATCCCAGATGGGTTATACCATTCTAAATGCTTAAATAGTGTTACATATCAATATTTTTAAAAGTATATATGGAGTAAAACTGAATAGTTATTGTGCTAGACTTTGTATATCATATCATCTACTTTTTATTTTATTAATCTTTGTGTCAGTGCAGAGGTTACGCTCAAATCTGTATTTCAGATCTGCACTAAAACAGCAGTGTGTAACAGTGAACCACAACCCTCTGGCCTATGAATCACAGCTGCATACCTTTCTAAACCATCCCCTGATTATTCTCCGACTCTTGTGTCATAAAGTTGTGTTTATTGGCATTGCAATTCCCCTATATTGCCTAGATTCATGCATCCATTCTCAATCCCATAATCCAGGCTGGGAGGTTAATGGGATGTCACAGAAAACCTTTTCAGCCCCTACTCAGACATTACTACATGGTCTCGGAGGACATGAAAGATTTAGCCATGCTTTAAAGGGGATTAGTTCTTAATAACTGAGAAGTGTTTAGGTCTTTTGTTTCAAAGATGTAGCACTTATTTAGTTGTTACAATTAATCTTCCATGTTTACTGTGGTTTTGAGAGGCTACCTGGTGTTTTAGCTGTATTTGCAAAAGTAGAAGGTGCAAAAACAAACAAGAGAGGCTTATAATTCATTATTCCACATTATTTGTGTGCATTATTTATAGAATTTTTGAAGATATATGCATCTAAATCAATCTTTTTTTCATTCTTGATCTAACACATCCCCTGCATCTTGATATTTTTTTTCTTTAAATAAAGGATCCAAGCAGTGTTTGAACCCTGATGTTTTTGCTGAGATGTCCTGTTCCCTGTGGTGTTTATGTTTTGTTTTGTTTTTTTCCCCTTACCTCTTTTTTCATACCTTAACCTCCCCGCTTCCATGGTATCATGTGGACTTCTGTCAGACTAGTCTGTACATCTACAATGATACTCTCAAGGCCCCTGTGCATCAAAATATGCCAAGTTAAGTGACAAGTTGTAGCACACATTCACATACATCATACTGATGTTTTCCTTGCTAACTGTTATAGATCATTTTATCCCAAAATGACAAAATATGCAAAACTAACTTCAGTGCATTTTTAACATATGCATATTATCATTTGAAATTTGTTTAGTAAATGACCTGGTGTTTGATAGCATTGTATTATTTTTGGGTAAAACTCTGTATCTTTGCCATTTAAACTTCAAATCCGAGCTTAAACCAGGGGTGTCAAACTCATTTCAGTTCAGGGGCCACATTCACCCTAATATGATCTCAGGTGGGCCATACCAGTAAAAGAATAACAGAAAAAAGAAAAATTACGTTATGATAATGTTTACATCTACAATGTTTCCTTAAAAATCTGAATAACATGAACAACTTGAAATCTCTGAAGAAAAACAAGTGCAATTTTAACAATATTCTGCCTCAGTTTATCATTTACACATGTGCATTACAACTTATATTATACACTATACACAAAACATTTAATAACAGGCAGAATATTGGTAAAACTGCATTTACTTCTCTTAAGACATTTCAAGTTGTTCATATTTGTTCAGGTTATTCACATTTTTTGTAAAAGGATAGTTTGTTAATATAAACATTTTAATGTAATTTTACTTTTTTACAAAAAAAACAGAGATGAAATCTACAGTTGTCATTATTTTTAGGTTATTATGATAGTATTTTACTGGTCTGACCCAGTTGAGATGTAATTGGTCTGTATGTGGAACCTGAATTAAAATGATTTTAACATCCTTGATGTCATTGTCAGTGAAATTTTTGCAATTCACAAATTCATCCCAGGGGCCGGAATGGACCCTCTAGTGGGCCGGATTTGGCCCCCGGGCTGCATGTTTGACACCTGTGGCTTAAACACTTGTCCTGCATGAGTTATTTATCCTCCTGAGACCCAGGAAGGTAAAAGTTTTGGCTTTTTTTTGTATTAGATAATTGCCTTGATTGGAAACAGCATGATGCAACACAGATATATATATATATATATTTTTTTTTAAGGAATGTCCTTTGCAGCGGACAGTATGTTCTTTATAGCACAAAAACTCTTGTCCACTAAAGAGGACAAAAATGCAATGCTGGGTCTCAGGAGGTTATTCAGTAGGCAATATTTGTTTGTTTTTTATTGCCAATGGCCATTTTATCAAATTCCATCTGGTCCAGAGCCCAACAATAACCCATATTTTTAATGCAAATCAGGTAAATGGTTTATCCATTAAAAAACTGAAGATTGAGAGCTGTCACACTCCGTTTACTATTGTGGTTATGATTCTGCTCCATTTATGTCTGTGACATGTTTTGTTGAGTTATTCATAAATTGTATATGTGTGTATATATGCATTGTACACTACCAGTCAAAAGTTTGGACTCACCTTCTCATTTAAATGACATAAGATGGACCACAGATGGCCAACAAGTGCTCAGCATCACTGGGAACTCCTTCCGAACTTTTGGAAAACATTTCAGGTGACTTCCTCATGAAGCTTATCCAGAGAATGCCAAGAATGTGCAAAGCAGTAATAAAAGCAAAATGTGGCTATTTTGAAGGATCTAAAATATAAAATATGCTTTGAGTTACTTCACACCTTTTTTTTAACTACATAGTTCCATATGTGTTCATTCATAGTTTTGATGCCTTCACTGAGAATCTATAATGTAAATAGTCATGAAAATAAAGCAAAACCAGGTGAGTCCAAACTTTTGACTGGTAGTGTATATAATGTGGCTCAGAGGATGGACTCTGTTGGAATAGTCCTACCACTGAATGACTTTTTCAGTTGGAATTCCCCTCATTTCCATGAACTATCCTTCCATTTTCAATGTGAAATCCACTCTATTTTTGCCAAAATGAATATAAAGATAGCTTTGCAGCACCTGGAGGGTTCAAATTCAAACTTAATGAACTATTACGAGGGCTGTTCAATAAGTTCATGGCCTCACCCAGAAATTCTGGTTGTTATAATACAGGATGTTACATTCTTTCGTGATGGGATAGTGATGCTTGAACATTGATGGACCAAGTGCATTGCTGTAAATAGAGATTATGTTGAAAAATAAAATATAAATTATCAGTCTGTGTTGTTCTGTTCTGGGTGAGGCCATGAACTTATTGAACGGCCCTCGTAGGGTCCAAATACACAAATAAACGTACCAAAGACTAATAAAAGTGGATTTAGCAAAATATGACCCATTTAAAAGTCCAGTGTGTAAGGTTTAAGGGCATCTAATTACAGAAATGGAATATAATAGATGTATGTACCTAATAATGCAAGCTTTTTGAATGTGTGAAATGCAGAAATTACACTAAGATATTAACAATCATTTTAGTTCAGGTTCCACATACAGACCAATTTAATCTCTCTGGACATGAGAGAACAACAACCTCCCGACCTAAACTGCAACTACATGCTTAAAATAGTAAATTTCAACAAGGACATATAACTTAGCATATGGTGGTGTCTGTTGCAGGTCATTTTAATAACAAATGTTCCATCAAAATAAGTTTTCCCTTGACACTACTTTACAAAAGCAGTGTTTGTGTGTCCTGTGCTTAGCTTAAGATGAGTGTGATTTGATTAAAGAAATACAAACAGGCCCAAAACCCAGATAGTTATTAACGATTGCAGAATGATAGTGGATAGAGCCGGACTGAGCTCAAGCGCTCTCATAGGCCCAACATTTACAGTATTATAAAAGTACATTGGATGTTCTGGTAGTTTTCATGTAGTATGAAATTCCAGCTATACACCAGACTTATACAGTATAATCTCTAAATATGTAAAACTGATTTTTCTAAGGTTAGTCTTTAAGTTCAATTTGACAAACTTGACCAAAAAAGCTGTGAACTGCATGATAGTAGTTGCTTTTCCATTGACCCTATAACTTGTGCATAAAAATTTACCCCATAGAAAAATGACAATTTCGCCAAAACTCTCGTTTTTTGATTAAAAGTTTTTGTGCTGGCAAGATGTGGTTTTTTGGGTGTAGCGCAAATGGTATATCACACAAAACTACAATGGAAAGACATGTTTCCACAACTCAAGTCACATGATTAAAAAAAAACGGATGTTGACGGATGTTACAACAAGCGAAGAAGAAGAGTTTTAAAAGAAACATGGTGTAATATGTGTGGACACACCAGGAAAAAGAATAATTTTTTAAAATTTAGTACAGGATAGAGGGGTAATATATAATAATAATAAATTTATCTATAAATCAACACAATATTTACGTTCATCGCCATGTTTATGGAATGACTTCTCGTGTCATCTTGCGATAATAAATAAATCATCGCATTTGTGATTTAATGGAAAAACCGACATTACGCACTTCTGTTTTTTTGACATTTGGTAAATATCGGTAAAGTTTTGTACATATGTCCAATGGAAAAGCGACTAGTGACTTCAGGTCCAAATTGCATTGGAGTGCCTATAAATGTTGTTGCTTTAGTTTTATTTATCCATCTAAACTGTAAGACCACCGTTCATCTCTGCACCTCAGCATCATGGATGTGTCCAGCTGCACTGATATCTTCCTGCCAATAGATGTCTGTGAGCTCCCACTGCTCTTCATTATCAGCTAGTTCATTAGCCAGCTAATACCTGTTGCCTGTGTTGGAGGGGCTAATACTGTGGGGTCACCAGCTATTATCTGGCCCGTCCTATGGGTTTTGTCCTGTGCTGAACTCCCATTCAGGAACAGACTGGCATTTTATAGCAAAGTGTATCTTTCATTACCCAGCAGACTGAGTTCAGCAAGTCATTAAGTATAGCTTTGCAGGAATGATGTGTGAGTGTCTGTGGAGAGGCCCGTATGAGGAGCTGAAGAGGGAAAAGGATAGAGGGATCATCTTTTTATAATTACAAAGACAGAGTGACTCAATGTATTGAAAGGTAGAGTGATGGGGATCAAGGGGATGCATAGAGGTGTGTGTGTGTGTACGTGTGTTTGTGTGTGTGTGTCAGGGGGATAGAAAGGGTTGGACATCAAGGTACCTTTTTGTTACTTGATATAGGCTTGTTGTGTGTGTTTGCATATATTGTGTAGTCAGTATCACACACAGCTGTCCTTGTTCCGCTCAGAAAGGCATCAGAGTGTGTGTTTGTGTGTGTGTTTGTGTGCTGACCAAGGCTACACCTCCTCTGGATGTTTATTCTGGCACTTCATTTAGGTTCTCAGTGATAATACACACAGTCTGCAGGGACACTGATTGTCCTGCACAACACGAACGCAGCTTTACACACACAAACACACACACACACACAAACACACACGCAAAGCTGACGAGTGGACTTAGCACTGCCCCACTGCCAAGTCCAATTAACCACTGCAGCCGCATCAGCATGCCCCTTGTGTTTGGTCAAAATTAATTTACCAACAAACTTTTTAATCAAATTTCACCACAAGCCCTGAGGGGTGATTGGCCCTGTACGCGCCACTGTTTGGTGCTGGAATGTCTGTTTCCTACAATAGGCACCAGTTTGAATCTATGAAGCGTGGGGATTTTTAACGCTAAGAAAAATGATCCTTCAACGATTCCTGCAGTCTGTTAAATTACATCAAGCAACACAAGGCCTGAAAAGCAAAATGCTGAAATGTCACGCCTTAGATATATTTTGGTGTTCAGAGACTTAAGATAAGTGCTTACAAAACAAGAACCATACATTTGCATTCACAATCCTTGCATCTAAATCAGGGGTGTCAAACATACGGCCCATGGGCCAGAACCGGCCATCAGAGGGTCCAGTCTGGCCCATGGGATGAATTTGTGAAATCAAAATTACACTGAGATATTAATAATCATGGATGTCATACTATCCTAATGTTTACATCTACAAACTATCCTTTCACAAAAAATGTGAATAACCTGAACAAATATGAACAACCTGAAGTGTTTTAAGAGAAATAAGTGCAATTCTTACAATCTTCTGCCTGGTACTAAATGTTTTCTGTATTTATAGATCCACTGTGATCTGTAAGTAATGTACATGTGTAAATGATAAACTGAGACCTAATACTGTTGAAATGGTACTTATTTTTCTTAAGAAATTTCAGGTTCATTTTATTGAAATTTTTTAACTCTCCTATTGTCCTCAAATATTACGAACACATTTTACCATTGGGGTCAATCTGACCCCAGGAATATATGTCTCCAGAAAATTATTTACATTAAATAATTGACCAAGTTTTTGTGCCAGGCACTTTGTTTATTATTATTATTATTATTATTATTATTATTAGTAGTAGTAGTAGTAGTAGTAGTAGTAGTAGTAGTAGTAGTAGTATATTACTATACTACTATTACTATAGTGAATATATTTAATGATTTTTTTGTTAATGTCGGTCCTAATTTGGCAAAAGATATTACCAAGTGGGAAAAGGATGATAAAACCTTTAATTTTGCTATTGAAAACAATAATTCAATGTTTCTTGGTGGAGTTTGTGAAAGTGAAGTGTTGGAAGTGGTCAGGAAATCTAAAAATAAAAAATCTACTGATAGAAATTCCATTGATATGTCACTCATAAAACAAGTGATAAACAGTATCCTTCAACCATTCACGTATATATGTAACAAATCATTTCAAACAGGTACTTTTCCAGAAAATATGAAAATAGCTAAAGTGATTCCGATTTATAAAAATGGTGATAAGCACATGGTGTCAAATTATAGACCGGTGTCACTGTTACCACAGTTTTCTAAAATTCTTGAGAAACTGTTTGTAAAGAGGTTAGATGACTACATAGACAAATATAGGATATTAAATGATCATCAGTATGGATTTAGGAAAAACCGATCAACATCTTTAGCAGTAATGGAATTTGCAGAAAATATAGCAACAGCGGTGGATCAGAAACAACATACTGTTGGTGTTTTTATTGATTTAAGGAAAGCATTTGACACAATTGATCACTCAATATTACTCCGGAAATGTGAAATGTATGGTATAAGAGGTGTGACGCAAAACTGGTTAAAAAGTTATTTACAAAATAGGTCTCAGTATGTATCAATTGGAAATACAAATTCACAACTTAGAAACGTAACATGTGGGGTCCCACAAGGTTCAGTTCTGGGACCCAAGTTATTTATACTTTATTTAAATGATATCTTTATGGCATCTAGTAAGTTAAAATTTACAATATTTGCAGATGATACTAATTTGCTTTATTCGGGAGTAAATATGAAACAAATATTAGAAACTGTGGAAAAGGAATTGAGCAAGTTAAAAAAATGGTTTGATGTAAATAAGTTATCACTTAATGAAGATAAAACAAAATTTATGGTTTTTGGTGGTGCTAGGGGAAGTGATGATATAAAACTGAAAATTAATGAAATTGAAATTGAAAGGGTGTATGAAACAAAATTTTTGGGAGTGATTATTGACCATAAACTCTGTTGGAAACCACAAATAGAATATATCAAACGCAAAATGTCCAAAGCTGTTGCGATTCTTTATAAAACTCGAGACTTGTTAAGCAAAAAATGTTTGCATATGTTGTATTGTTCACTTGTAATGCCATATATGTCATATTGTGTGGAAATATGGGGCAATGTGTATAAGACTAATTTAGACCCAATAATTAAACTCCAAAAAAAAGCTATTAGAGTCATAAAGAAAGCTGGTTATCTCCAATCAAGTAATCCACTTTTTGTAGAATCTGGTTTGCTAAAATTTCTTGACATTGTATATTTAAAAACAATGGAATTTATGTTTCACGTTAAAAGTAAAAACCTTCCTTTTTGTATTCAGAAAATCTTTAAGTTAAGAGAAGGACATTATAATTTAAGAGGGATGTTTGTGTTTGAAAAGTGTAAAGTAAGAACAAACGTTAAATATCACAGTGTTTCAGTTATTGGTGTCAAGCTATGGAACGAATTGAAGGATGAAGTGAAATTGTGTAGCTCACTGTTGAGTTTCAAAAAGAATTTAATTGGTCAAATTATGAAGGGCTATGAGAGTAATATGTTTACAAAATAACTTATTACACTGAATGTAGTATAATTTAAGTTTAAGTATTTATCTGCTGCAACTTAAGGTGTGGACATGGACTAAGGATGTAAATAGGAGAAGCAGAAATAAGCCTCCGGCTTCAGCTTCTTCCTTTTTCAGTTACAAAATGTGTTAATTTTATGCTTGTTTGTTTCTTTTTTAATATGTAGGTGTTTTGTTTTGTTGTCTTTTTTATATGTGTGTGTTTTGTATCTTGTATTTAACTGAAATAAACATTCATTCATTCATTCATTCATTCATAGTAGTAGTAGTAGTAATATTAGTAGTAGTATTGTACTTGAGATGATCATTTTAGAGGGGATGCATGTGTAGTTGGAAAGACTTGGATGTGATCAACTCTAAGCCTACTCTTCCTCACTTTGGCAGGAGTTCACAAGTTCAGTTGTTTCTGACATGCCCACACCACAAGAAGTATGAGAGTTCTGGTGGGAATAGTTGTGTTCCCACCCCCCTGTTATGGATCAACTCAAAAGTATCAACTCTGCACCTGCAGGTGTATGGATGTTAGGTCACACACAGAGACAGACCAGTTTTACACAGATAAAACAGCTTGGGGTCAAATTGACCCCAGAGGAACCAACACATTCCAATAAGTACACTACCAGTCAAAAATTTGGACTCACCTGGTTTTGCTTTATTTTCATGACTATTTACATTATAGATTCTCAGTGAAGGCATCAAAACTATGAATGAACACATATGGAACTATGTAGTTAAAAAAAAGTGTGAAGTAACTCAAAGCATATTTTATATTTTAGATCCTTCAAAATAGCCACATTTTGCTTTTATTACTGCTTTGCACATTCTTGGCATTCTCTGGATAAGCTTCATGAGGAAGTCACCTGAAATGTTTTCCAGAAGTTCTGAAGGAGTTCCCAGTGATGCTGAGCACTTGTTGGCCATCTGTGGTCCATCTCATGTCATTTAAATGAGAAGGTGAGCCCATACTTTTGACTGGTAGTGTACATGAAAGAAAAGGTCAATTACTAATGACACTACATTATATAAATAAATACTTGTTTCTTCAAGGCTATGACAACACCATTGTTCCGATTTAGTTACATTTATGCACTGAAAACAACTTGTTTTGCTTAGGAATAGAGGGTATGCACGTGACGTCACCGCTAGCAGAAGTCACCACGGTTACGTCCACTGAGTGGCAGAAAGAGGGAGATGAGTAGCGGCTTTGGCTTGAATACTGCGAAAACTTTCGAACAATCTAAAAAATGGGGAAGAGCTGTTGTGCCATTGATTGCACGAGTAGGTTTAAAAAGCACTTGGAGCTATTGTTTTACCGGCTACCTAAAGCCAAAGACAGAAGAAGCAGATGGATCGCTGCAATTCGTAGAAATAACTGGAATCCAGGCAACGAAACCTGGATTCGTGTCAGGTAACGTTAATTTATGCTGTATTCCTGCGTAAAATCATACCTTGAATTACATATCGTTTTGGCTAACGTTACTTCTTGGTAAAGCTCTTAATGTTAGTATCTGTCATTTAGTTCTATATTTCATAACTGAAACGTTTTTGTCTTCAATTGTGTGATTATGAACCTTGTATTCTACATAATTTGTAAACTAGCTTAAACTGAGGCTAACCTAGTTTTCCAAATAAGGGGTTACTCTAGCACAAAGCTGTTGTAGCTGTGTTGTATCAAGTATTTGATGTTAACTATACTTAAATAGAGATAGAGTAGATCATCCACTCACTTGGGTCAATACTAAGGGTTCAACTCCAGTAAATCAGTAGTGAACTGTGAGCACTACTGCTGGGCCTTTACCTTGGCAATCACCGCCAAGAAAATACGTCTGCACTGACAGAAAACCTCAAAAACAATAGTATGTTGAATTGAAAGCACTCACCAGCTGTAATCCTCTAATTAACGATGATGAGGATGTCAACAACTCTTTGGCTTTTGTATGCTTTCAGGCTTTGCATTGTGTATTTTCCCGGCGTTGAAATCAGGTTCATATAAATGTCAGGATACGTGATTTCCAGCCACATACGAGGGCTGTTCAATAAGTTCATGGCCTCACCCAGAAATACTGGTTGTTATAATACAGGATGTTACATTCTTTCCTGATGGGATAGTGATGCTTGAACATCGATGGACCAAATGCATTGCTGTAAATGGAGATTATGTTGAAAAATAAAATATAAATTATCAGTCTGTGTTGTTCTGTTCTGGGTGAGGCTTATTGAACTTATTGAACGGCCCTCGTATCAATGTTCGTAGACCACTTGTTGTTTGATAGCTTGAATGGATCTGTGTCGAGTCCAATTGTCTTTAATTTCATGTTATATTCCACATTTTTCCAGGTCTCGTTGTAGTTATTGCTATACTCCGTCATGTTGAGCCGGTTTGTTTTTGCCACTTGGTCTGACTTAGAGGGGCGTGGCCCAGGGGGGAAGTGACGTATGTGCATTCCCTCTATACATTGGTTTGTACTAATAATATAATAATGAACATATGCTTACAACCTGGTGTTTGTAGTAGGAACCAAAACAATCAAATAATATTCAAAATAATAATAGTTCTGCATGACCATTAATTATTCTAGAATCAAGATTCTTTATTTGTCAGTAGGGTTCACACATGTAAACATGCACCACATCCCAAAATTGGTCTGCTGCATTTAACCCATCACTAGATCATGATTGCATGCATTACCCACTGTGTACTAGGGCCAGTGGGCTCACCATATCAGGCATGAGTCTGGGGAGTCAAACCGGTGACCCTTTGGTCACAAGCCAACTCTCCAGCCACAGCGGCCACAGCTGCCCCCATATCTATAGATATGTTATGAGATAACACACCACTCTTTTTCTCATTTATCTACTATGTGTAACTTTAAAGAGATTCTTCTTTTTATTTTATTTTATTTTATTTTACTGTATTTATTCTATTACATCCACCCTGACACTTCCCTCAGTTTCTCCCTTTTTAATGTCATCAAATAAGCAAAGCTCTATGTTGTTACTTTTTTTGTTTTAAACATTTGCTTACTTTTACAACCTGCATAACCATCATCTGTTTTACCATCTTAAAGAGTTAACTAGTACTGATGTTTTTCTGGTGAGGTTGAAAACCATTTGTCTTGTACAGTTTGGAAAGTAAATATTTAAAGGACTATACTATTTTTTATCCTAAAAGTACTTTACTGTGAAAGACAAAAACACAGTCTTTTGGGATTATATACAAGATGATACTTAATAATAAAGATGCTTGTGTGTCTACGTACATCACAGAAAATTACTGTAGCAACTTTTATAAATCAAGTCGTATTCGTATACTTCATGCACAAATGCTATCTAGTGCTATTTTACCAGACCTTCAAATATATATATTGCAGCATAAGGTTTAAAAACTGTACCAAACTGAATGTTTTGATACCATAGTTATAAACAACCCTTTAACTTCATCCTGCGAAAAAAGCCATAATGTGGCTTTTTTGCAGTTGCATTTGTTACCTGTTCAGTTTGTATATAATGGGTAAGTATGTTGCATAATATTTGGAGTGCACCCACAATTGAAATTCATCTGTGAAATCTCTTTATTATAAAGGCTTTTGGTTACATGAACTGTATTAAAATAGCCTCTGGTGTTTAGTTAGGCACCTTTGTCACAGACTGAACAAACAAAGCAATTGGAAGTGCAACTAAATTTCATTCTTGATGAATCAGATTATTATTTTATCAGTAAATGCAATATGAAACCTCAGAAATCTGTCCAAAAATTGCTGATCTTCACATTGTACAGCCAAGTGTAATCATCACCTATAATATTTCCTCCTATAGCACAGGCCAAATGAGGTACTGGATTAGTTCTGCAAGAGTTTGATACTAAAGCCACTTGTACTTTTTTCACAAAGTCCATAATTTGGTGCTTTAGCTTCTCTGTTAACAGATTTGGAGGAAATATACTCCATCAACACAGCAAACAAATTTCAGGCTGCTGTTTTCCCATCAAATCCAGAGAGTCCTCCCTCTCTCTCACTCTATACGCCATCAATCTTCTAGGTCTGAAACTGAGAGGGGAAATGGACTGGCACCTCACCTCGGAAACCTTTTGATTACCCATTTTCTTTCTAATGCCACGTGAGCCCACGCTGGCCAAACCTCATGACGGACAACCCATTAAGGAATATAACGACTCCTTCCCGACTGCCCACCCGTTTTTTGTTTTTTTCTTCTTCCACAGTCTCACTATTTTTCTCTCTCTCTTTCTTCGTGCACTCTGATTCATTTCCGAACGAGCTTGTTTATCGTCCACCACCTCAGCTGAAGTGGCCGGCACAATAGATCCTTTCTCTACCCACACAAGTGACTTCGCTCTGACTTTGAAAATGGTCACGAATTATTCATCAGCTGTCTTCCACCACTTTACATTTGGTCAGAGAAGAGGGGGCACAATCGCGGGCTCCCTGGTCTCTTTATTTCCTCGTCCACTTCTTCCTCAGTCATTTTGCACTTCAAGCCATCTTGACCTTTCTCAAAGGGGCTCGCGGTACAGAGGAGAGAGCTGATGTGACCTCTAAGTAAAAGGAAAGGTTGGCCTGTTGATTCCTAAAGGATCCCTTAGAGCCACTCTGCTGCTTTTTAGCCTGGCATACAGACTGGCTCAGAGCATACTTGAGCTTTAGGGTGATTAGGATGAGATACCACTGATCCCCATAGAGGAACAAACATATATGGCAAGGGAGCAAAGTTAAACAGTATCATCACAAATGCAAAACCAAAAATGTGCTTAAGCTTTCATGAAAATACAACATAAAATTATGAAACATGTATGAAATGTATTTATTTGTATAAAACCAAAAGGCTTGAAGCTGAAGAGAAACAAAAAAATGATGTGCCTTTATTTAGATAAAAGGCATAAAGAGAATTTTTTACACTGATTGGGTTTCTTAGATGTCTTAAATGATGTCTGCGCATAACACAAGGTTAATCATTTATTCATTTTTTTATATATATATTTATCAAATACACTAGTAAATGCCCCATTTAGGAGTTTTGAGCTTTGATGCATCTTAAAAAAGATGCGAAGAAAACTATTAAGTAGCTATGGAAACAAAAGTACATTGGTTATCAGACAGTGACATTAAATTTCATCATGCTGTTCCGTAACTATGTCATGGGACAAGAACCTCAGCTCCAAAGTGAGGTGTAGTATAAGTGTAATACCACTGATGGCCACTAGGTGATGGTACACTGGCCCTAATAGAGTAGATTGTGCCCCTCAACTTTGGAACGGCCTGCCTGAGGAGATAAGGCTTGTGGAATCAGTGACATCTTTTAAATCACTTCTTAAAACACATTTTTATAGACTTGCTTTTTTGTGACGTCTGTCCCTTTTTAATTTATTTTTTTTAAATTTGAATTTTATCCAGTTTGATTTTTTATTTATATTCTCACACATGATGTTATTTTATCTCATTTCTTCATTTTTACATTGATTTGACAACATCGTGTTACGTTATCACTGCCCTCTTTACTCCAGTTCTCTTAATTTATTCAAAGTGTCATGTTTTTGCATTTGCTGTACACATCTCTTTATTGTGTTGCTTCTGTTTTTTTGTTTTTACTTGCATCTTCTATCCTGCTGTTATGCCCTCTGCTTTGTCTGTCAAAGCACTTTAGAAACTTTGTTTTTAAAGGCGCTATATAAATAAAGCTATTATTATTTTTATCATTATTATTATCATTATTATTATTATTATTATTATTATTATTATTATTATTAGTTATTTTTTCCAGCAGTAATTCTGGATATATTTGTTTTATTTAGACCCTCTGATAAGTGTTACGGTCCATCTTTAAATAACTGTCACATTAATAAGGTTTTATGGTGAATAAAATAGACTTAAATATCTACCTAGTCAGGGTCTGATTGACAAGTAGTTCACCTGCTGAGTTTCGGAGTTTCTTTGTTGTTTAATAAGTGCTCAACTGTTGTTAGTACGTGTTGTTAGTAGTAATAATAACAAGACTGTAAAATGTATTGTTACAGAAATTGTTGCATCAGCTAACCCATGACCCCGGCTTTGACTCCTCACACTCCTGTATCTCGTCTTACTACGGTCACTTCTAGCTTAAAAATATCAAATATTGTGACTAAAATACAAATGTCTGCAGTACAAAAACCACAGAGTGATGTCACAGTCCATATCTGACCCTTCTTCTCTGTTGTCAAGTTGTTCCTTCTCCAATCCTCCAACCAGACATCAGTCAAGGCAAGGTATTAAACTAAGTATTAGGTATTTAACTATATGAAACATCCATGCCTCTGAAGCACTATTTTAAATAAATGTCACTGATGATGTGTGTTCATGTATTTTTTTTTGTAAATTGAAATTAAGTTTTAACCCATAAAGACCCAAACATCCACTGGCATCATAAGCCATCCACTAATCTAAACTGTTTAATACCTGTTTATCTACTAATCCTATCAATACATGTAAATATTTGGTGTAAAATACAGTTATTCATCTTTTCATGGTCATCAGATATGACCCATTTGGATGTTCAGAGGCTCTGTAGTGAACGTGGAAACACCATCATCTTCTACAACACTGATTCACCAGGGAGTTTGATAAATGTCAGTGGATGGTTTATGTTCAGTTAATGATATATTTTACTGAAAAAATATATATAATATTTTTTTTTCCACTTTTCTCTATTTGATATAATAACCCTCAACTTTAACCTGAGCTTTTATGAACATCTATATTATCATTGAATTAAATATAAGAAAATACATGATTTACATTGAAAAAACACAAAATACACAGGATAATATTATAATAAATGGAGATAAATCACTTAAGAAAAGTCAAATATGGAGAAAAAACGATTTTAAATGTGCCACAAAAGTAACACTGGGTGTTTATGGGTTAATTCAGTTTTTAACATGGCATAATGAGTCTGTATATGATGTAAGGATTCGATGCATTTTTTAATTTAACACGAGTTTGATCACACATTTGATCATTTTAGACAAATAATACTTCAGATTAATGAGAATTTATTTTGATATTAAAGTCTTGCTCCTGCCATATATGTAGAAGGTACATATGTGTCATGCTTCTTTTTTCAGATCATATTAAAATTGCCGAAAAGTTTTTTGCAACACCATGGTTAATGCTCTTCCGATCATCTTCCTCAAGCCTCGATCCTTGAAGATGGTGTAGCTGAGATTGATTTCCAGGATGCAAGTGTCAAATAAGGAAAAAAAAAGTAGAAGAAAAGTAGGGAATATATGAAGAATCGAGGATAATCAGTGTATAGGGTATAGGTCATGCCAAGAGAAGAGGTTATTGTGGAAGAGACAAAGCTTGAGGAAAAAATGACAGATTTTAAGTTAAATAGTGCTGACAATGAAGCCATGTATCAGCAGAGTAGTTTATAGTCTAAAACACAAAAGACTTTTTCATTTGCGAACATTATCTTGCTGAAGACTCAGGCTTTCTGTAGTGACCCTGAGTATTCTGCTGTACTCTGTACTCTGCCTTCAGTGAATCTATTTCACAGTGTGGAATATATATATATATATATATATATATATATATATATATATATATATATATATATATATATATATATATATATATATATATATATATAGAGAGAGAGAGAGAGAGAGAGAGATAGATAGATAGATAGATAGATAGATAGATAGATAGATAGATAGATAGATAGATAGATAGATAGATAGATAGATAGATAGATATTCACAGACCCATAGTCCCACTGAACCATCCGATGCACAAAATAAAATAAAGTATGCGGTTGTTGTGACTGACCACCCCTTCCATATTCAACAACACTGTTCTCAAACTAGCGGGGAAATTACTTTGAACATAATGAACATGCTCCATCCAGAATTTGTACTTCTCCCATCTGGTCAACATTTTCACATTCCAATGTTTAGATATAACCAGTAAAAGAACCCTTTTGTTCCTTTGGCTAAATAACTGTCAATCTCTAATGACATCAGTGTGGAACCAGGAACTTACAGTATTCATTAAATATCTGTTTAAATCTGACAGTCCACTAAACACTACCTTTCTCTACATAACAGAACAACAACAAAACACAAACAACAAAAGACTCTACCCTCTTTATTTTGTGTGTGAAGTCACGTTCACCCAGACCGAAGAGATTATTCATCCCAAATAATAAAGCACGGGCAGCTCAGGCTATAGCTGATAAATATTTAGAAAACCTACAGTACATTTGTCTTACAGTCCTGTTGTATAATGGAAGTAAAACTGGTGGAGTAGAATACTTTATAAACACAATTTTTGTAAATGAGCAAATGTCAAGGTGTAGGAGGCACTTCTTATTTTTAAGAGCTCTTACTTTATTGTGGGAGTATTATATCTGTATTCTCAGATAAATATTGTTTTTTGTTGTTGAAGCTAATCATTAAGTGTTGAATTAAAATATTCCTGAAACACTGTTATGTTGAGAGGCAATAACAGTTCATGATATCATGAGTTACACAGACAACAGCTCAGTTTATTTAGTCTCCAGTTGTGGTTGTTTCACTGCCAGCTGAACCAAAAGACTGCAGTTCTACATGACACACATTTGCAATGAGCATGTTTAGCACTGCGGCTTTTTAACTGGAGAAAAAACAGCAAAACATATGTAGACACTTATAAGAAAACTGGAAGTGGACACTATATTTATTTATATTATTATTAGTTTTGCTTTATGTCAGATAAGCCTTTCTGAGAGGACTAGTTCAGAGAATCACTGATTTTATCAGAAAAAAGAGACATTTCTGTGTCACATTTCATTTGGTGTTTTAAGACTTTAGTCAAACCAACTAACTGACCAAGGAAGGGGTATTTTATTTTATTTTATTTTATTTTATTTTATTTTATTTTATTTTATTTTATTTTATTTTATTTTATTTTATTTTATTTCAAACATGCAAAGAAATAAAGTAAAACAAAAATAAAATAACATTAAAATGAACAGAATTTGTTTTTAAGTACAAACAAGTCTAAATTTGCATGGTTGAAAAGTAGTAGGAAGAAATATAAACATATGCAATTCTACTGCTCAAATACTTTTACATCATCATGAATCAAACAATAAGTTTTTCTTAACCCATAAAGGCCCAGCGCTACATTTGTGTCAGTCCCCAAATGAATTTTCTCATTAACCTTCTGAGACCCAGCAATGCATTTTTGTCCTCTGTAGGGGACAATTTTTTGACAGTTTTACTTAAAAATGCTGTCCATTGCAAAGGACATTCCATTAAATAAACAAAAATGATTTTAAAAATATGTCTGGAAAAAAAAAACCCAAAAAATGTTGCATTATGCAGTTTCCAATCAAGACAATTGTTTAATGTAAAAAAGCTAAAATTCTCACTTTCCTGGGTCTCAGGAGGATATCTAATCTTTCTTAAGTGATTTATCACCATTTATTATAATAGTATCTTCTGTACTTTGTATTTTATCAGTATAAATCTGGTATTTTCCTGTATTTAATTTAAAGATGTTCATAAAAGCTCAGATTAAAGTTGGGGGCATTATATCAAAAACAGAGAAAACTGCAGAAAAAGTGACTTTTTCAGTAAAATCTATCATTAACTAAACATAAAACAAGCATTTCCATCCACTGTCACTGATCCAACTCCATGGGTTTTACTGGTGAATCATTGTTGTAGAAGATGACAATGGTTCCACGTTCACAATGGAGCCGCTGAACGTCCAAATGGGTCATATCTGATGACCATGAAAAGATGACAAACTGTATTTTAGACCAGTAATTTACATGTATTGAAAGGATTAGTGGATCAACAGGTATTGAACAGTTTAGATCAGTAGATGGTTTTGGTTGATGATGGAAGTTTGGGTCTTTATGGGTTAATTTAGCATTCAACCCACAACTACTGCATAATACAGTAACTGAATTATGCACAACAATATGATCATGGCAGTACATTCATACAGACAACAGTTCTTCAATTGTAACAGTATATTTAACAATACATTATCCATCAACAAACAGCCCTCATAGTCATTATGTATGTAAGTATGTAGACCAGCAAGTCCTTGAGAGTCTGGTTTCCACCGGCTCTATATGTAAAGTGTTATGAGGTAACTTTAGTTATGATTTGGTGCTATATAAATAAATTTTGATTTGATTTGATCCTTTTTTCTGTTGTTTTGTTTGTTTGTTTCAAAGGAGTGTGATGGTTTTTAATCGAGCGGTAACAACTCCACTTCCCTGTCAGAAAGAGGTTGTCTGATAAAAAAATAAAACAGTCCAAATATTCAGAATGCAACACACACTGTTCTATGTAGGAGATGTTTTTTTTTTTTTTTTTTCATTTCAGCTTTTCAATGTTTCCTCTAGTTTTTATGGTTTGCAGTGATTGAGATTATGACAGCGCTCCTAATGGGAGGCTGTCAAAGTAAAACACATTCACAATATTAATCATGTCAATCACTTAGTCAGTTGAACCTTATTCACTAGATTTTTCAGCAGGTATAGCAGCAATAAAGGAGAAACTGAGGAAAAAAAATCATAAAAATGTTCCACCTAAACTTAACTTCCTACATAAAGCTGCAGTGTTTAATAGTTTTTAGTGCCACTGAGCCAAGATTTAGTGACATCTACTCTGTGCCTTTGTTTTCAGGCTGTAGAAAACCTATTCTATGATGCTCCAAATTTCTTTAATCTATTCACACGGGCACTTTCAGAAGGGGTGGGGGTGGGGATTAGATAGACACTCAATTGACAGTTATAATTACTAATCACCAATCAGGTTATGTCAGACATGACCTGGATGTGTCAGATTAATCTATATTTATATTTATTCATTTGATTTGGACTGAGAGATTCCTATTTTTTAGATATTTTTTTGCACTACTGCTGTAAAAAACTCAATGAAAAATAACTGTGATTTGGACCGAGAGGAGGGAGCTGCAGATAGAATGTGTCCATTTTCAATCTCCTGCAGCTTTAAATAAAAAGGATAGATGGAAATAAGTACATAAAGAAATGCATATACACATCGATAATGCAGTATGTGTCATCTATCTGGAGTGGTCATCAGCCCGAATTAATAATGTTAAGCCTAGAATGTTGGAGATGTGGAAAAAAGCTGCAGAAGACATTAAGAAACTGTTGCCATGACTTTTGAGATTATCATCTATGGTAACTCTATATGTCCAGTTTGTAATCCTGATTAATACTCTGTGTATTCAGTTATTTAGATATTGACTTTATTTGTCAGGCTCTCTGTACCAGACTGTGTGTCCCACAAGGAGGGGAATAAGGGTGGGAAGGGGGGGGGGTTGTGCTATGTTGGTGTAGTGTACACATTTTGTTGTGTAATGTCGAATTTGTCGGTTTATTCTTGCAAACTGAAAATCAAAATCAATAAAAACAGTTGGTTACAAAATAATAGTAATAATAATAATAATAATAACAACAACAACAACAACAATAATAATAATAATAATAATAATAATAATAATAATAATAATAATGCAGTGTGGCAAAATCTAAGTACGGCATATATGGTACCAATGAATCAATCACTGACACTTTTAGAGAAAGGAATCTAAAGCTTTCCTGAGTTTCCAGTATTTATTTATTTATTTTTGTTATTTTGTTTATTTATTTATAATTAAGATCATGAGTTACTTTCTGCAGAGGGAGCCTTGATACCAACATGATGATTGAACCATCAGTGCATAATCAACTTTTTTATTAAGATAAAAGTTAAGTATTTGATGCTGATGAGTTGACAACGAGGCAGTTTGGTTTAAAGGTTCGATGTGTAATCTTTAGTACAGTTCACACTTCAGCTCAGTGGTCAGTCTGTCTGCTGCTGTTCCCATCCACAGTACATCACTTAGCTTCAGTGCCAGCTGTCCTGTCTGCCTCTCCAAACTAGGGGGCATGCTGCCACCCATCTATTGTAGGTAATAAACCAAGTGGATAAGGAGCTCATGAAACCCAGTTCAAGTAATTCATATAAACACCTAGAAGGAAACTGTTCATAACCGTCTTATTCTATTTACCTGATTGCAGAACATAAATGGATATTCAGTTCATCCGCTGTACCAGTGCAGTAATGTCCTTAGCTGAAGGTCCGACCTTTAACCCAGGCCAAATAGAGCCATCAGCTGTCTGTAATGCACCTCTCACCCTTGGATATTTGTCAGTGTGTCAGTGGGAGGACAGCCACCTGCCAAGAGCCATTAGACCTGAACTCAAATTTATGCCCCTACTCTGCATAAAGGAAGATCATTAAAATGCAATTACCATAGAAGAAAGGCTAGGTGGACTACGCCTGAGCGGCTCCAATACACATATCAAACAATCAAGTGAAATGTTGCCACATCTCATGCATCATTCCCTTGCAAACTTTTAAAGATGGCTAATGACAGCAATTATTTACTCTTATAAAACAATGTGAAAAGTTCAAAGCAATACTGAGTGTAATAAGTGCAGGGCCTGATGTGTTTTGCCAGCGGTGTTAAAATGACTGTTTGTAGCATTGATTAACACAGTCTTGACTTCCCTGGCCTATTATCTCGACATGAAAATGGCCTCATTAAAAGGAAAATCTGTAAACACAATCACACGCACACACGCACACGCAGCCGTTGAGTCAGTCAGTGTCACAATAAACTGACACTTTATTCAGGCTTGTGAGCGGTAAACTGTGTCATCCATCTGGTTTGTCCTCCGACGCAGCCCTCCCCCTCATCGACCCATGTCCCATACAGCCTGAAATATGCTCCCACTAATTACAATTATTAATTGAAAATAGGAAATCAATGGTTTTGAATTAAACACAAGCGTGCATGTTTGTATGTGGGCCAGCCGGCCGTCTGCTAATAACTCAGCTGTGCTTGACATACTTATCTACTTACAGGGCATTTCCAAGTATATAACCTCACTGTAGTTCACACACACTTAGAAACACTGCTACTGGGCTCATTTCCTGCTAAAACTAGATAAACAACATATGTTTTAATTGCCTGTAGTTCATTAGGAAACCTCATCATAGGTCAACAACTCTATAGAGTTAATTTCCCTCCAGAATTTAACAAGATACGTTTCACAACCAAACCCAGTTTAGTTTGCAAACACAACACATACTTATCAACCAATTACCAAGCATATCTTT
Organism: Sphaeramia orbicularis; assembly: GCF_902148855.1. NCBI lineage: Eukaryota > Metazoa > Chordata > Actinopteri > Kurtiformes > Apogonidae > Sphaeramia > Sphaeramia orbicularis. The sequence goes on from NC_043959.1 coordinate 7,706,848, forward strand.
TTTATTCTATTTAACCTTTATTTAAACAGGAAAAAAGATCCCATTGAGATTAAGAACCTGTTTTTCAAGGGAGTCCTGGCCAAGAGGTAGCATGAAATACAACACACAGTTACAACATAAGAATTTACAGGACAAGTCAAACTATGAAAAACAATCATCAGTCATTGAGTTAGTCTCTAGCACATTGAGTTTGGATTTAAAAGCATTCAAGGAGATCAATTCAGTCAGTTTCCAGTCTTTTAGCAACAAAACAAGGAGGCATTTACAGTGGTAGGGGTCTAAAATTCACTGGGTTAACAACCACAAATGAAGATAACAATAAATTAATTTTCATTTGTAAATAATTATCCATTTAAATAAAAAAGCCATAAAATAATGTAGAAAAATTGCACAAAAAAGATGAAGAACTAGAAAGATGCAGATGCAGGTGGCAGATGCGCTCAGTTGGTAGAGCGGGTTGTCCAATGACCAAAGGGTTGGTGGTTCGAATCCTGGCTTCGACTGTCCACATGTCAAAGTGTCCTTGGGCAAGACACTGAACCCTAAATTGCTCCCAGTAGGGCCTGGCAGCGCCTACTGGTGTATGAGTGTGTGTGTGAATGGGTGAATGTGAGGCACTGTAAAGCGCTTTGAGCAACATGAAGGTGTATAAAATGTCCATTTACTATATTCTATGTGCAAGGAACAGAGTAGACAAATGCCCTTTAGCCCAGTTCTGTACGGGCACAAAGGACCATTTGATCACAGACAGTAAGAATCAACACTTCTTCTTGTTATTAAACTTCAGATATAGGAAGGCAATAGTCCAAGTATGGCTTTGTAAACAAAGTACCAGTGTCCCATCCCCCTAGTGGACAGGGCAGGCCATTCCATTCAGGAATACAACTCACAATGATGTGTCATGGCTTTAGAATTAGTCTCTTTTTTTTAATGTTTTTTATTTTACTTTCATTTAACCAGGAAGTCTCATTGAAATTAGGAATCTCTTTTGCAAGGGAGACCTGGCCAAGGTAGCAGCCATACGAAGTCCAAACAATACAAAACACATACTTAATACACAATTAACAATAAAACACAATAACAACTACTCAACCATAATGGCATCAAGAAAAACAGTGACATTCTTCCTTCACTGCATTCCCCATGGTACTTTTAAAATCATTAATAGAAACGAATGTATGTAGTTTTACAGTTTTTTTGAAGATTATTCCACGACCATGGTGCATGGCAGGAAAATGTTGTTTTTCCAAAGTCTGTCAGAACTCGGGGAACAGTCAAAAGCAACCACTTAGAGGAACGTAAACATAATTGTAATAAACCTCAGAGAAGCATGATAAACTGTGTCAACCATTTGAAGACATTTGGACAATGCATTCATATAAAGTAGATGTCCATAATCTAGCACAGATATAAAAGTGGCAGTGACAAGGCGCTTTTTTACATCAAAAGATAAAGCATATTTCACTACATTATGCCTCTAAAAAAACACAGTATGTCCTAACAATTACAATGAAATATATCTGATAAAGATGACTCCCTTTTGAGATGGTGAAGACTTTTGGCACAATCTCCGCTGTGACGATTTTTCACTAGTGTCCTGAGTAATTTGCTCCTCTACAACAGGATGTGCCTCATGAGTTCATTGAAAAGTGCTTGTGTGATGCTGAATACTGGCAAGTCAACTCTGCCAAGTAATGTAACCCTTTTAACCCTTTCATGCATGGTGTCCTCTGTAATGAGCAGCTGTTCAGACTTTAACCCATAAAGACCCAAACATACACCAGAAAACACCAAAATCATCTACTGATCTAAAATGTTTAATACCTGTTAATCCACTAATCTTATCAATACATGTAAATAAAGTGGAGTAAAATGCAGTTTGTCATTTTTTCATGGTCATTAGATATGACCCATTTGGATGTTCAGAGGCTCTGTAGTTACCATGGAAACACTGTCATCTTCTACAAGTAAAAAACAATACAATAAGCAACAAAATGAACAAAAACAGCCAAAGTAATGAAAAATAAATCAACAAAAATGAATAATAAATCAACAGAATAATAAGTAACATGAAGAAAACAAGCCGCAAACTGAAGTAATTTGAAGGAAAAAAATGAAAGAGCAACAAAATGAACAAAAACAAGTAAAATAATAAATTACAGTAACAAAATATTTTAAAGTGATGAAGAACATTTACAAAATAACAAATAAAAATGGGGGGAAAATTGGACAATAGAAAAATTTGAACATTGATTACATTGATTTTACATTGGTAAAAACCCATGGAGTTGGATCAGTTACAGTGGATGAATACACTTGTTTTATGTTCATTTAATGATATATTTTGATGAAAATGTCAGTTTTTATTCACTTTTCTCTGTTTTTGATATAATAACCCACAATTTTAATCTGAGGTTTTATGAATATCTACATGATCAGTAAATTAAGTATGGGAAAATACCAAATGCAAAATACAGAGGATTATTTTATCATAAATGATGATAAATCATTTAAGAAAGGCAAAATATAGAGAATAAAAATACCACAAAAGTATCGCTGGGTCTTTATGGGTAGATTAAAATATCACAATATCACCCAGATTTCCTCAAATCCAGATGATTTTAATAGCTCAGTGATTTTCACAAATTTTCCATTTAACTCAATTCTTTTACCCCAAAACACAAAAGGTCAGGTCCGCAAAAAAAAAAAAAAAAAAAAGAAAAAAAAAAGAAAAAAAGCAAGTAATTCACAAAGAAATTAAACTCATCCCACCCTCAGATATTTACATCAGGGTTTGTCCACATCTTTGTTATTCATTATTTCTTAGTTTTGATACATGTGACACCAGGTGTATGATGCTGTGAAAGCATCCTTCTTCCAGAACCTTCTCTATGCTGCAGATGCTCCAGGCACCATCTGTGCACTTCGCAGAGTTGATCAATTGATGTTTTATTTCTCAAAAAAAAAAAAAAAAAAAAAAAAAAGCAGGAAGTGCACATCACATCTCACATCTCCTTTGGCCATGGAGTGGAAATAAGCACAATATTTCAACTTTGGTTTTTGTTCTTTCTTTCTTTTTTTGTTTATCTTTCAATGGATGAGTCAGACAATTATAATTCTGTGATTTGCTTTATAACTGTGTCCTTGTTGTCAAAGTGTGAGAAAGGATTTGTTGATTTGGCCAAAGTCCATGTGATCTTAACATTCACTGCTGTAGAGGTTCTGTGGATACGGTTTTGTTGTTCACAGAGAAAAATGGTAAAATGCTCCATTTTTCTCTTTGTGGGTTCACAGTCAGGTGCCTAAGGTTGATTTAATATTGCATGTGTGGTTTTGAAATGGTACTTCAAGAGTAACTGTAATTGAATTTGGCGTGAGTTTGAGTATTAACCACAAAGGGTCAAAATAAGGAGGAATAAAAAGCAACTGGTCTATTTGTCTGGATCATTTTGTATGGTACATAACTTTCTGTTTTGTAGTTGGTTTGTGCTTTTGTTTAATAATGAATCAATCTATTTTTATTCCCCATGTATGTCACATTAGGTAACATCAGATGCTGCTTAGGCTAATAAATGATCCTACACATGTGGTCAGTGTTGTGGGCTCAGTAACAGTTTACAACCCTTCAATAACATACATTTATCATAATAAAAGTGCAAATATCATGTGAATAGGCAGGATATTTTTGTACTGTTCTCAGTGTGACATACACAGCTTGCCCAAAACAAACAAAAAACAAAAATGAAAACTCATTCACCAAGGCATTGTTTTTATAATATTTATCCTTTATCCATCAGACCACATGACTTTTTCCTTTGAAAGACAGTCCAATCTTTATGTCAGTGGTTTCCAACCTTTTTTGGCTCATGACCCCATTTTAACATCACAAATTTCTGGTGACCCCAGACATTCAAAACAGAGACTTTTTTTTCTTTTTTTTTGCTAAAATTAATTTGTTTTGGATCATGTAATAGTTTGCTATACTATGTTGCAAATAAACATTAATTTTAGATGACATTTAGTCTGTATAATGTATATTATTATGGACGGAGGCAGAAAAGCCAGGTGTAGATTACTGCACAAAGTGAGACTTTGATTTTCCTTGGTCAGGATATGTACAGTCAGTCCGGCTTGTATTTACAAGGCTGACAATACTGAACAAACAAGAACTCAAACTATGAATTATGAAAGAGCTGCAGCATCTGAAACCGACCTCAATGAACATTTGAAAGATAAACAGTACCACAGTGCTTCAGTTTCAGCTTCACAGTTTGTCATGTCTTTTATGCTTTGGGGTTGTCTCTGTCAACTCACCATATATTTTAATTAGTACGTTTTTTATTTTTATTTTTATCAATTACTAGAAATTTCAGGCGACCCCATTTGAATTCCAGGTGACCCCACGTGGGGTCCTGACCCCAAGGTTGAAAAACACTGCTTTATCTTCTCTATCAAACTGATTTTTTTTTTTTTTGAAATGAGAAAGCTACTCTTAGCATCAGGTAGGGTTAAAGGACATAAGTCATAATATTAACCTTCTAATATTATTTCTTTGACACATCATCTAATAATATAGTAAATCATGTGTGACATGAGCTGCCATGGACAGTTACATTTTGGATTTTCAAATGAATTGGCATAGTTCACTAAATACGTTAAAGGGGTCATATATTGTTAAGCCCACTTTTATTAGTCTTTGCTTCATTTATTTGTGTATCTGGACCCTAATAGTTCATAAAGTTTGAATTTGAATCCTCCAGGTACTGCAAAGCTATCTTTATATTTATTTTGGCAAAAATCGAGTGGATTTATTCAACCTGTTTGAATTCCTGCTTAATTTGTTACATTTTATAACTAGTTACGTCACGGCATTTGCACATATAAGGTCAAGACTTCTGAAGAACATTTCTCTGAGCACGACATAATTGTTTGTCAGCAGCAGAGGTTGTAGTCCATACTGAAAATATGTCCAAACTTTGAGCTGATTACCTAAAATGTTCAGTTGTTCATTGAATGGGACAGAGCAGCACAGCCAACAACCTGGAGGGGTGGGGCCTGAAGTGGCTCATTTGCATTTAAAGGGCCAGAGCTCAAAACAAGCTTTCTGGTGTCATTACTCAGAAATAGAGTTGAAGATGGACCTGTGGAGTGGAATTAATGAAGAATTCAAACACAAGCATAGCATTTAAAATGCATAATTCCATTTAAATAAGCAATATATCACTCCTTTAAAGCTATACCTACCGATGTGGCATTTCTCACAGCACTTAGTAAAAGTTTGAACATGAACAACCCATCTCTCTCCAAAGCCCCGCCCCCTTCCCTCTGCCTGAGCACTGAGGCTCCTCCTCCTCTCTCCTCCTCCCATCCGATGCGCGATGGAAACGGAGGAGGAAGCAGAGGTGGAGGTCCGGTCCGTTTTGGCGTGTCCGCGGACCCCTCCCTCAGTAATCAGATGCATCATCCACCTGCCGCGGGCCCGTGGCTCCTGTTCCATCAGTAGACCTGGTCTGTGCAGTACTGGGTCAGTGTCTTCACTGCAGTGCCCAGGGGATGGGCGCGCACACTGTGAACGCGCGGCCTCCGCGAATTTTCCGTGGACATTTGAGGTTTCATAGTCCATACATTTATCATCCTACGTCATCTTACATTGTGTGACACCATGTACATGTACCTGTATGAGTCCCACCGTCATAAAAGCTGAGCTTTATGCAGACCTGTTCAGTCCAGTACAGCTGACTTCCGGACTTTTATCTCCATCCTTCATTCATCAGACTCCCGTTTGTGCCCCTCAGTTGTCGTTTCTGTTAATAAATCAGTTTTTTCCCTTCCACATGTGCATGTCAGTTCTATCCAAACACATCCTAGACAGTAGACTGTGGTCAGAGACAGGAGAAGCAGCGCCAGTGAAGCGTCAGATTCAGAGGGACACATATCGGATGTGAGACGGCGATAATGGATCGGATGCTGGACGGCCGTAATGGATGATTGACAGGAGGCTCAGTCAGGTTCGGCCAATTATTTTATTCGGACCGATTAAAATGATTGGTCAGACTTTTATCAGAAATATATGAGAATTAAACATTTTTGAGTTTCAATACCTGGCGGATTTCTTTTACATTTTAGTTTGACACACACTTATTAGGAGCATTTTAAGATGACAAAAGAAAAGTGTAAAAATGCCACATCATACGGTATAGCTTTAAATTTGTTGAAACAGCTTTGTGAACACGTTTATGATAAAAAACAATATCTACTTTAAAAGTTAATTTTAAACCACTAGTACACATATACACATAACACTACTTTCACTACTTAACACTTTAAGATCAGTTTATGTTATCTCATTAGATTTTGGCCTGGTTTCCCTTTTCATGAATCATTTTCTGATTCTATAGTTGTAGCACATATTTGATTTGTTGTTGTTTGTTTTTGTTTGTTTTTTTTTAACACACTTAATGTATGCAAAAATTGTGATCAGTGTAATATCTAGGTAAACTGTTGTAAATACAGAATATTATATTTGCACATCAAAGTGCATTAGTTTGTTAATGATGTTTTGTATTTGTGAAGCAAGGTGGTTTGTGTTAGTCATCTACCGGGCATTTGTAAAACATGTTTTTTTTGTCAAGGTTTTGGCAGGAAATTAGTTCCATACACTTCAACTTACAGAGTTGTGTTATCGGCGACTTTCATCACTTTGGTTTTGGAGGTGAAAGTGGTTTGCTACAGAAAACCCCCACCCCTGCTGCTTGTATAAAGTATTGTTTACTCATTTGTCAAGGGAGTACACAGTGGCTGTCAGACAGTGCACTGATGAAAATAGTTTTACTCATGCAAGAGCTGTGGCCTTGAATAAAATGTGAGAAGTAGTTGCTGGGTAATACCTACCTGCTGTAGAAAATATAAATGTACTGTACTCGTGTTTCACTACTGTATACTTCCCCGAGGCACAACTTGTCCCTGCTTTTGACCTTTCTCATAGAGCCTGTGGGATATTTAAGATAAAAAACAACCTATGTGTTATTTTTTCTGCCTTAAAATAGGAATTTGCAATTTAGTTACATAAATAAAAGCAATTTTTCTAGTTGACATTGCCAACTGATACAACAAAGAACAATGCTCTTATGTTTCTGTGTAGCTCTCACTGTATTTGGGTGCACAGTAATGTTTATGGAAGCAACCCCAACAATTTATATGGAATGAACATAAGAGAGATATATTTAATAATAGATTATACTGGGTCAGTGCCTGCAGTAAATGCAAACACCAAACACTCCAAAGGTGTCATCAGAGTTGTGAAATAACAAGTATCTTGCAGATTTCATCTCTTTCCCAGGACCACAGGTTTATGACAGAAACGTTATTGAATTAAAAATGGATGAATGAGGCTGGAGGCTGCGCTTGCGTGCGGTGGATAGTTCATTTGGCTTTTGCTTGACTGAAGCTGTGTGAGCAGCTGAGAGGGCGTACATTGGCTGACAGCAGCATCGATCCTCTAGCCGTTGACAGGGTAACATCTTAAAGGCGAGCACAATGACAGATGCAGAACAACTTTATAATAATTTATTCATCCCCCCCAACTAGTCATTTAGTGGCTCTTGATTCAGAGAATACAGGGCATGGAGTTGAGTTTATGACATCAGCCCAAACTAGGAAACTTTTTCTGAAAAGATAGTGATGTTCTAAAGGGATAATAAAAGAAATGGATGTAGCCACCGTGACTCACAGGTTTTGTTTGTTATTCTGTCTTTGTCTTGCAAGTACGGGGGAAAAATACCTGCTAAGCTAATGCTAAGTAAAGTTAACCATAACTATACTGCTAAAAAAGAAACATCATATTAAAATTACACCAAGTCATTTCAGTTACTTGTTAAATATTACCACATACAAACTATATTATAAAAGCCAATTGGCCTCTGTGTACGTGCATGTGTGTGTGTGTCTTGGGTGTCACACAAAATCCGAACACAGCTGACTGCTGCAGTTTGTCTTACATATGTATTTTTGGTCAAGGAACAGACTTCCGAAAAAGGCAACTTGATAGGACCAATATTTTGGGAGATATTAGTAATTTTGGAATACAATAGCCTTGTATCCAATCATGTTGCTATGGCCAGAACGCTTTGGCTGTGACTGCTGGACAAATGTGGTACAGCATGCACGAATACTCAACAACATAAAAACTACCACATCTAGAACGCACTAGTTGTGTTTGATAATAGTATTGTCAACTTTGTGCATTGGGACACATTAAATTCAAGTGTTTTATCACAAACAGGGGCTAGGCTACAAAATGATGCATATGTGGCAATGTAAAGATATAATTTTATAATTTTTAAATTGCAAGAAATGTAACGTTTTTATTTCATCTTTAAGGCTGATTTTATTTACATTGTCATATATGCTCACAAAATACTTTACAGTTTATTTTTTACTTAATTTTACTCAATGGTCATTTTTTGTATTAATCATAAATCATCTACATTTAGATTTCTGAAATTGCCACTTAAAAAAGTATTTAATTTGCACTTACGTTATAAGCTGAAGGTATGATGTGTCCTAATACTTTTTTGCATATAATGTAAGTGATGTTGACAGACAATGTCCTGTAATCAAGTAAACAACATGAACTAGAAGTACTTTCCATGGCAACGTTCACTGATGGCCTTTATGGCAAGAAAAGTTTTTGTACTTGGCTTTTGAGCCTCAGAGGTTACCGTCTAGTTGCAAATGGTTACCTGTGTAGATTTTTTTAAGTTTATTGTGTTTCTTTGAGGCCTGGATGTAGATGCACATATGCAGAACATGAGAAAACATGCTTATGCAGTGATCACCTGTAAAGGCTGTCCACTAAATCTCTTACTTAATCTCTCATGTCACTTCCGAAAGCCAAGGAGTAATTTATTCCAATGATGTTACAAGCATGACTTTTTTTATAGCTGTTTTTGAAATGAAATTGCAATTTTGAGCCAGTGGGGCCATTTATTTGTCAACTTTTTCTGTCTTGTCAAAAAATATCCCACCTTGTCACTGTCTTTTGTACCTCAATAAATCATCCTTATCGGGATAAGTTTTAGAGCCTTGCATGAATAAGCTCACTTTGGTTTGGTTTGCTGTACCATAATGAGTCAAATACTTTCCTGCTGTATGTGTGTGTTTTCTCTGCAATGACATTATACGACTACACCAGGCTAGGTGGGCTCTCTTTTTGTAAACCACTGACCCTGGGGGCAGCACGGTAGAAGTGGTGACCATAACCGTGAATATCCCAGCTCCCCTGACACATTTCAGGGATCTCTTCTGTCAAGACACAAATGCCCAATCCTTTTGCACTCGATTAGAAAATTCCTCAGAAATTGCTTACGAATGTCCTCAATTTTACAAAAATGTTTGTTTAGTGGGCGACACGGTGGTGCAGTGGTTAGCACTCGTGCCTCACAGCAAGAAGGTCCTGGGTTCGATTCCAACACCAGTCAATGGGGGTGGGACCTTTCTGTGTGGGGTTTGCATGTTCTCCCTGTGTTCGCATAAGTTCTCTCTGGGTACTCCGGCTTCCTCCCACCATCCAAAGACATGCACTGATATATTAATTGGTTTATCTAAATTGCCCATAGGTGTGAGAGTGATTGTTTGTCTCTATATGTCAGCCCTGTGATGAACCGGCAACATGTCCAGGGTGTACCCCGCCTTTGCCCATAAGTAGCTGGGATAGGCTCCAAGTGACCCTAGTGAGGATAAAACGGGTTCAGAAAATGAATGAATGAATAAATGTTTGTTTGGTCACCAGAGGTGGCCAAGTGCTGATGTGTGTAACTGGATAGAAATGCCTTTCCCTAATCCAATCTGATGTAGTGATGTGATTCACATGACTTGATCTTCAGTGTCTTCCCAGATATTTGCATAAAGTGTGAAAACATGGCTAGTAGTAGAAACAGGTAGTGTAGACTGATGAGGAGTTACATTATTTCACAGTCTCATCCATGAAAAAAAAAGAATAGCAACACAATGTTCCACTTCTTTTTCTTCCATATGGTTTTATGGCAGCCACCTATACAGATGACAGATGTTTGGATCAATGGCTAATGTCTGTAGAAATTCCTTCATTGCGTACCTTCATTGTCGTCTGCTCAGAGAGTCGCTGATAAACTCGCTCATTGTGTGTTGTCTCGTCAAGCTCATGCTGAATTTTTACATCTGAATCTCCTCGACCAACCATGTTGTAGTTTTACAGGCTGTCATCATGTAGATTAACCTACCGCTATATTTACTGTCAACTTCTGCATCTGTTTTTTGTAAAATGGCGGGTCACAGAGACAACTCTCTGACCAATCAATGATCTGCAGTGTTTACATGACACTGGTCCCCAGTCTTGGAACCTTGGTGGAGGTGATACCAAAAAATTAGTACTAGGTACCAGATTCCAGGTCCTTTTTCATAATGGAAACGCAGTCGAGTCGAGCCGGTACCACATAGTGGAAACGCAGCATTTGTAAGTTTTGCACAAACCTAACACTTGCTAGAGTTAGTATCTGAACTCAATTGTGTAAATGCACCATTGACTTTAACCACTTCCTGCCCATTGAGGAAAAGCAGAAAATTGGCAGATCCTTCAATGACAAAAACATTGTGATTCATGGTTTTGTAGAAATGTACAGTGGCATTTTAATCTGGATGACCGGTCTGTAATGCCCAAAACAGTGACATATGGACACCAGCACCTATACAGTCTGTACCAAGTGCATAATTAATGGCTTTCACCTCTTACGTGTGTACATATGTTTATTTATTTGCTTTGGAGAGAGACTGTTGCGCCACCTACAGCTTTTCGGAGCAGGTTAAAAGCACACCATAGCTCAGTCTGTCCTCCACAAACCCTGAACATGATCAGCAGGGCAGAACCAAGACAAATGAGTGCGGTTGCTGCTCCATAGATCAACAGATGGCCCAGTGGCAGTCGGAGTGCTGCTGTGTTTTCGGCCACTCAGCACTATCCCTCTGCCTCACTTATTGGCAGGGTATTCCCAGCTGTTCGTGTCCAATCTGCCCACTCGTTGATCACTCCTCTCCCTGGAATTCATGCATCCGCTATATGGGACACATTTTTCTCATCATATTAAGCCTGATGTGATTAATTTGTTTTGTATCAAGCCCTGCTGTCAATTAAATCTTCTTTTTTTTTTTTTCAGATCACAATTATAGTATTTTTGTTGTGTCGTTCATATTTGAGGTCATTAATTTAACACAACAGGGATATGTGCTCTGTTAATGAGATGTGGGAGCTTTGAGTGTTTGTGTGCTTTTTCAAAACCACTCCAAAATGGAGACATAAATCCCCAAACTTTTGATGTCAAATGCCCTCTAGTGGGCCTCTGCATGGACGTCAGCAATCAATGTGGTCCCATGAGGATTGTGTTTTTATTTGTTGCTTTTTCAGATTCTTATTCAGCCAACCAAAAAACAGCCAGCACCCAACAGAAAAACAATGGGCTGAAAACAGCTGCTGTTTACATATGTCTTACAGTCTTTTGGCAATTTATCTATATAAGAGTAATGATGTTAAATGAGGTCAAACCTTAGAAGGAGGTGAGAGAGATATGATGGAATAATAAACGTCCAAAAGATCACTGTCCAGTGTTCATGTCCTGTTTCAAATGCTGAAATTGTAAACTTGGATGATGAACTTTATAAAAATTCTAATGCTGATCATCTAAGTTTTTAATTTCAGCTCTTCCTAACCCTAATCAACTTGTTTTTGACATGAAGGCATCACAACTGTCCAATAGGTTTTTTTTTTTTTTTTTTAATTTTTAATTTTAGCCCATTCCCTGAGCCTTGCCATGTACAAACCTTGGTATTAGCATCATCACAGCCTACATGCAGTTAGTGTTGTAGTATTTTTTTTTTTTTTAATATATCATTTTAACACATCCTTGTATGTCAGTCAATTTTTTGTTAGTCCCAAATTTATATAAATAAAAGGAATTTACAGACACAAAATACCAGGTTACAAGATGAAGCAAAGGGTTCGTGAAAAACCTGAAATTTAAGCATAAAAAGAATGTGGCTAGGATTAAGAAAGAAGTCAGGAAAGGGCTCAGAAAAATAAACAAAAATAAACAGCGCTTTACCTTTCGTTTCAGTTAGGAATTGTTTGAATCCATAGGATTGTCTGTATTTAAAAATATGAGCTCAACATAATATTTTCTCTCTTTTACCATATATTCATGCAACCAAGAAGTACGTATTCACTGGTCATTTGAATCCTTTTCACAAATCAAGCAGTTTCATGGTGGGTCTTCCTAATCTAGGGGTGGGCAACCTGTGGCTCCCAGGACACATTTGGCACTTGAACCCTTTTCAAGTGGCTCCATGTGGCTTTGTCAAAAATATATGGACATGTTGCTTTTTACACATTTTGCTATTATTGTTGCAACCATAAAGTCATTCTGATGTTATGCTGTTGTAAAAATGTACTACACTCCAACTACACTCCAAATTAATTAAAAAAAGAAAAAAAAGAAAGAAATACTGACTATGTACCCTGCCTTCACCCATAGGTAGCTGGGATAGGCTCCAGCACCCCCTGCAACCCTAGTGAGGATAAAGCGTGTTCAGAAAATAAATGAATAAATGAAAATGGAAGTACTAGAAGTAAAAGTAGACTACTCTTGATTTTATGACACTGAATGTATTTATCTGTATATTACAATGCAAAGAAAGCCTTCACAAACCAGACCTTTTTTGCTGCACATCACCATTTCTTTTACTGTAGTTCAATAAATGAATTGAAACTTTGATTTATTCTAGACATATTCCATACCAACTACTCCTAAAGAGCTTCTTTAACAGTCTACTTTAAGATAAAACATACTTTAAGATAAAACATAGAAGGATATCTTTTGGCTCCAGACAGTTTTGTTTTTCTATTTCTGTCCTAAGATGGCTCTTTAGATAGCATAGGTTGCCGACCTGTGTTCTAATCCATGCTGGGTTTGTGCAGGTCCTCTGGTTTCCCCCAATATTAAGATCATGTATGCTAGGTTCATTTTCCTGTCAGTTTCCTTGACTAAGGTACTAACTTACAGCTCTGGAAAAAAATAAGAGACCAATGCAAAATGATCACTTTCTCTGATTTTACCATTTATAGGTATGTGTTTGAGTAAAATGAACATTTTTGCTTTATTCTCTAAACTACGATAACATTTCTCCCAAATTCCAAATAAAAATATTGTTATTTAGAGCATGTATTTGCAGAACATGACACATGATCAAAATAACAAAAAAATGCAGTGTTTTCAGACCTTAAATAATGCAAAGAAAACCAGTTCATACTCATTTCTAGACAACACAATACTAATGATGTAACTTGGGAAAAGTTCAGACATCAATATTTGGTGGAATAACCCTGATTTTCAGTGACAGCTTTCATATGTCTTGGCTCTCCACCATTGCTGTTGGATGACTTTATGCAGCTCCTGGCCGAATAATTCAAGAAGCTCAGCAATGTTCCATGGCCTGTGACCATCCATGTTCCTCCAGAAGTTTTCAAAGTGGGTTCAGGTCTGGAGATTGGGCTGGCCATGACAGGGTCTTCATCTGGTGGTCCGTCATCCACACCTTTATGGACCTAGCTGAGGCCAGGAGCATTGTCCTGATAGAAAAACCAGTCCTCAGAATTTGGGAACATTGTCAGAGTAGAGGTCCAGCAGTTTTCAATAGTAATTTTTGGATTCCAATTACTTTTGCGGTACTAATATCACTGTCTTTGCCTATTGTAAGAAGACAGTGATGGCCACAGTAGTGGTTTTGATACTTCTCCTTCTTAAATAAGACATGAATCAGGTGTTTATTCAATAGAATAAGGTGTGCTTGTGTTGGAATTCAACAGACACAGGAATGGAATGGCTGTCATACATGCAGACATGCTGATTTCACAGGAAATTGCAGTGGTCTCTTATTTTTTTCCAGAGCTGTAGATCTGGAGTTGGTCCGAGGGTACCTTCAGTAGCAGCTTACTCCTCCTTCCATATATATACTGTACAAACACTGGTTAAATATGGAGGCTGAATATTTAGGAATGAGGATGTGTTTAACCTAAACAGAGCTGCTCAGACAGCCATGCATTTACCGTTGCTCTTGTTTGGCTGAGCTTTTTATTTTTCAGTTTACACACTTAATGACTCTGACCTTCTCCTATTATTTTATTGACTGGTGAATAAGAGCAGGTTCAACTAATTAAAAACACTCATCATGGAGATGTCAGTGGTTGGTTGGGGTAGGAAGCAAGGAAGATCATTTAAATATTAATTTATTGCTAGAGGGTTTTGTATTTTTTTCACTGGTTTAAAGAAAGATAATTTCTGTTTGTATTCAGTTGAAGCTCAAAATTTTGTGTTTAGTGGAAATGAAATGACATAAGCTGCCTTTCAGTGGGAAATTAATACTGTGTGTTTGGAACTGTGTTAATGTGGGACAAGGTGGTTAGCATGCCGAGGGGAGTTTCCTAGATAAATAACACTCCAGATCTGTGCACAGCCAAATGAAGACAGTGCTGAAATGCATATTGAAATATTTTTGTTCGGGCCACATAGCACTTTTGTATAAGCAAAACAACTCAACCAACTGACTTCCATTTGATAATGACTAATGAATGATTATTACATTAGCATAACATTTGCTTGTGTCATGAAAAATTGGTACAGTCAAACCCTAAAGCTTTTTTTTTTCTTCTTTTCTTTCGTACGAATGGCCAGAGAGACAAGAAGAGAACAGCATTTAAAGTAGGTGCAGGAGACAATTTAATGACGACATCAATCAGCGATGCACAGCAGGCATGCAGACATCACCTAAAGCAGTTTACAGGCTTCTACAGTTCAATAGAAAAGACAGCAAAACAGGACCTGTAGCTGCATGGATGACAGTAACAGGAGCTAATGTACAGTACGTCTTCTGCACTGTTCACTAGACTTTTCTCCATGGCATCTTGCTTTGTGTTCATCTCTTTTTACCATATATTTCTATGCGTAGTTTCCATTAGGATAACAGTAAAAGTCATAAACACCAAAACAATCATCTAAACACTGCTGTTGTCACATCTTACCCTGTAGAGAAGAGTTCAAATGAATGTTAACCAAAATTTAATTTACAGTAGGTATTATGAGGATTTTTATTTAAAGGTGCCATATGTAGGATTGTGGCCAAAACTGGCACTGCAATCACATTCAAAATACTGTAGAGTGTGGTATCCTCTCCGCCTCCCCCCAGTCTAGAGGTTGCCAGATCCTGCATGAGCGTCTACTACTAGTGTTTCCACTAATCCTTGCCACCACACCATAAATTTCATACAAAAAACTCAAACTATAAGGAGCTACCATGGCAAGTGACAAGTCCTACACCAGTACCCGGTCTGTTCACCAGTCCCAGACTGGCAGTCTCTTCACCAGGGCCAGGAGAAGAGACTGCAGCCCGGCTCCGGGAGAAGGGACCGGGTGAAGAGGCCACGACCCCAGCTCTCAGTGGTTCTGACTGGTGGTCAGACTAAGGCAGAGTCAGCGTCGGTCTTCAAATCCTTCTCCTCTTTCATCTGTTTCCATGTTTCAAAATCATCTTCTATACATATCCTTGTTTTGTTTCTCACTTTGTCACAACGTATTTGGGAATAATAAGAGGCCTTTTAGGTTTATTAATATCAGACATTTATGATCAGAAATGTTCCAGCTGCAGCTCAGTGGGAACTGGCAACCTGGATGCTGAAAGGCTACTGACTCTGTGATTGGCAGACAGGTGATGGGCGGAGCCTCAGACCAAAACACACAATGAAAACATAAACATCATTTCAGAGCTGACACTGAGGAGCTTTTCAAATGCAAATATTCTGGCTGGACTACTGCTGTCAGTGATATCAGTATTTGAAATGAACATGATTCCTTAATGTCTGGTGACAGTCAAGGCCATTTTATAATTACTTAGGACATAATTCCTACATACTCTTATGGTCCCAGTTGCAAAGTGACGTCAGCTGATCTTTGAAAGTTTGCAGCGCAGAGAAACTTCCCAGCTGGCACAATGGAATATTTTTAATACAAAAATTTTGGAGAGGGTGAGACTTTTGATTCTTGGTTAAAAACCGAGTTATCCTCACTGGCAAAGAAAAGAAAAGGAGAAGAACAGCGCAGAAGTCAGAGAAGTGAAAATGAAAAGACACTTGGATCTGGATGACAGACAAGAAGACCGACATGAGATTAACACCACCGAATAGGAACCTTTATTGGGCATGAGTTCTGGTGGGAGACTCACCACTACCACTGAGATTTTCATCCATTTCTCTCTTTACCGCAGACGATCCTCCATTGTAATTCACTCTTTCCTCACTCAGCTGCAGCCAACAGCAGCAGGCTCATGTGTTGTAAAGACTCTTTACCATTGGTTGAGGGAGGAGGCGGCAGCGGTTCTGTGTTTGTGGGCATTTGTTTGTATGTTGTTTTCAATCAGTCAATCAAATTTTATTTATATAGCACCAAATCATAACAAAAGTTATCTCATGACACTTTACATATCGAGTTGGTTGAAACCAGACTCTAAGCCAATTTATAGAAATCCAACAGAATCCTCCAGGAGCAAAGGAGGAGGAGCAGGTAAAGGAGGAGAAAAAGAGAGAGCGATAGAGATAGAGAGAGACTGGGGGAGAGGGGGAGAAGTAGGGGGAAACACATGGATGTAGTTGATGCACAGAAAACTGAACTACAACTGTCAAAAGTAGATGAGCTGGTGCTAGTATAATTACTAAAAACCAGAACAAAGGTCCATGACTGTTAATACTACTACTACAAATACAAGTACTAACAGTGGATATACTACTATTACAACAGTTAGTACAAATAAGAGAAACCTCTATCATCTATGGAACTGTATAATAAACACTATCATAACTATATGGATAAGTGAGTAATGACGATGAAGGCAGGGGAAGAAAGAGTTTTATGTGTGTTGTTTGTTTGTTTTGTTTGTAATGCAGTCCATGAAATAAAATGCTTAAGAATTGTCTGTGTTTAGAAATGAGATTGCGTACACGTGTGAATCGAGATCGTGATCTTTTAACGATTAATCATGCAGCCTTAGTTTACAGTATGATGAAGTATGAAACAGGGTCCTTCTGTGTTTTTCCCAGTTAACAGTGTCACTTTCCCACAGTAGGACTGATATTGACTTATAGCCAACATGTTGAAAATGACTGTGGAGGAGTGTGGCTGCTTTGAGGAGAGCTTCAGGGCCTCCGTTATAGAGGTAGTGTGACTGCAAGATAGCAGCAGACAGCCAGTTGGGCGGTGATTGATGAAATTTGTCTTTCTGTTGGGGTTTGCTTCTAAATGAATTTGCTGTAAACCTACTCATGATTTTTTTTTCTTTTTTTTTACTTTTCTTTTTTTCTGGGATGTTTCTTGCGATGTTTCTGTGTTAGTAAGAAAAAAGTCAAACCTTTCAAACAAACCTCAGTTTTTATTATTGGCAAAAAGAGGCTATACGATCGACAAACCTAGAAATACACCTTAAAGAGTTAGCCCATGCCAAAGTATATTATGCAGCACTTAATTTAGTGCAGAAAGTTCTGCTTAGTGCCAGCGAGCTACTCTTGATCAAAGTCATTAGTCACTTGATTTGGACTCTTTGCTGCTGAATAATTGAGGCTGTGAGAGGATAAAGGATTTGACTACACTGGCTCACTAGTTAGGAAAAATAAAGAGAACTCCCTTTTTCAGAGAGGAGAGGATGAGAGAGGAGGGCAGAGGGAATGGTGAGATGGATAGAAAACAGAAGAATGGAGATAGAAAATTAGGGAAAGATGGAGAGGGAGGATCAGCCTGATTTATGTTTTGTCTGCTCATAGATATGTCCACCACTGATGAAACATTTAACACCATAATATCACAGAGACTACCACCCACGTTCAGGGGGGAAAGTTCTCCAAGTCTGCATAAGTTTGCTGTCTTTCCTCCATCTTGTTTCGCCATCGTTTTCACGGTTTTCCTCTTTTAACTTACGGCCATTCATTCAGCGCCATTGGCACACAGACTCCGGGTACTTCTCCCTTCTTCTGGGGAGCGCAGTACACCCCATGAGCATAAATCAAAAAGATAATACTGCTTTGATTTATGTTATCTGAGATGATGTAATATGCAATAAAATGTTCAGTCTTTTGTACTTGTTTTCATCTAACGTCTCCAGGTTCTGATTTATGCCAGCAATTCAGACATGTTTTATATTTTCTGAATACAGACACAAGAAATTCTCCACTCAAGCGGTTAACATAAAGGGGAGTAAACAGGTCAAAGTAGACGCGGTAAAGGAAGGATTCTGCAGGCTGTACATTGCCTACTGTAGCTTAAATTCAGTGAGAGACTGATTCCACCCAAATGCACCACTGAACCACACAGGACATCATTCCGGCCTGTGTCCATCAAACTGTTTAACTCCACCTTATAACCACATAATAACTATATTTGCACACTTATTATGCATATTTATCATATTGATAATATATTGTCTTGAATATATTGTACAAATTGCTGTTCTAATTGTGTCTTTATAGACTGTTTTAATATGTATATTTGCTATATATTCAGAGTGATGAATGTTTGTATATTTAGAGCTTTATTCTTTCCTGCTGTTTCTTATTATACTTGAATGGAGCAACTGTAACACCCAATATTTTCCCCCTGGGATGAATGAAGTATTTTGATTCAGATAATTTTACTATTGAAGCAAATATAGCATTAATAATTCATTCTTCCAAGACAGTTCCCTAATACAGTATATAGCACAACACCTCAAAAACTATGGAAAGAAACATGCAAAATACCAAAGACGTGTGTTTTCTTGGCTTTTAACAGCTAAAGAGTTCACAGCAGCATCAGTAAATGTGTTTGCAGGGTGGCTGTGGTGATTCCTGCCACTTTTGTCAGTGAAGCACAAATGATTAGGCTAAACCCACACCAATATTTTTCTGTTTCATTTCATTTTGAGAAATGATCTCCAATCCTTCTAACACATATCACATGACCGGGGAGATGATAATGCTGTTGGACATGGGGAGTTGTTGCAAATTGGTCAAATAACAGCTCACCTGTTGTGCATGTAGTGAGTGGTATTATGATGAAAAGCAGAATTTAGCAGTTTCTAACAGAGACAATAAGACCAGAATCTCCTGTAATTTAGTATCCATGTTGAACAAACAGCTGGTACTCAAGAGAAATGCTTTCTTTTGTTCCAGAAATGTTCATGTGGCAGGGGTTTAATGAAACAAAGGATTAACACTAATTTATAAGGCCCAATCTGGAGGCAAATATATGCATCTGTGTCATTGTTTCCAAAAGTCTCTGCTTTTATCCATTCACATATAACATAGTTCTAAAATTTACAAACAAAAACAGGATCTAAAAGTCTATTTTGTGAAAGTTAAGATGCTGGAAAAGTATAGACATTAGGTGTAAATGTCACAAAAGATATGTATTTTAAATAGAGTTGTCAAAATTAACGCGTTAGCATGGATTAATCCATCATCATGATTAATCTGATAATTTTTTTTTAATGCTATTAACTCATCTCCAGCACAAAATGACTCTGAACGTCTCTGCCAATGCATTTGGGGCAGTTTGTCCAAGTAGAGTTAGCATCACACATGATCAAATGGGCAGTTAATCCGGTAGTGACAGGCAGCAGAACCAACCAATAAAGATGGAAGACACTAAACAGCATGTTGGTACAACATGGAAACATGAGGACAAAAAACCAAGACGGAACAGTTGTTTCAAGTTGTTTTGTTGAAACTGTTGA
This sequence comes from Sphaeramia orbicularis, assembly GCF_902148855.1. Classification (NCBI taxonomy): domain Eukaryota; kingdom Metazoa; phylum Chordata; class Actinopteri; order Kurtiformes; family Apogonidae; genus Sphaeramia; species Sphaeramia orbicularis. The sequence continues at coordinate 7,726,681 of NC_043959.1, forward strand.
AGGTGTTTAATAAACACATTAAGTGCATATATATTCCCTTCTTTCAGTTTGCTCATGCAAAATGAAACGTGAGTACCATAGATTAAAAATGAATGATATTTGTGATTAATCAAAATTAATTCACAGCAACCCTGTGATTAATCTGATTAAAAATTATAATCGTTTGAAAGCACTAATTTTAAACAAAACTATCGTGTGACTATAGCCTCAGTCACTGGTGGGACTTAAAGACAACAGGCCAACAGCCAAAATGTAAATGTGAGTCCAAAAACCACATGGATGACATCACAGTGGACCCATCTACTTCTTTATTGGTTTATATCGCTTTAATGGAGCACTTTGATGCACAAATGGCCAAATCACAAAGAGTTGGCCAGAGGTTTTCTGCTGTTACTAGGTTTTCTTTCAGTTAACATATCCCACTTGCATCCTAGAACATCCTTCCCAAACACTGGGATGTGACGTAGACTGTCTACAAATAGTGGGTGAGTCCTCTGTGATGTCACCCATTGTTTTATGGTCTGCTTTTTTGAAGCCTAGAGACGCTTCCGACGGTTGTCACCATGTTGGTTTGGGAAACGGCCCAGTGCCCATATTTGGGTTAAGAGAAGAGTTTGGGCTGAAATCAACAACACATTGACTAATAGTGTCATAATAAATTCCATCAAGTAAGTACAGCTTCTTAAATGATGACACATACAGTTGTGTTTGATAACAGTATCATAAAAGTCATGAAATGTAAGCACATTAATTACTCCCATCTATTCACTAATTAGCTGGCTAACTGAAAAATCATATAATTCAATATGAATTAATGCTAACATCAGCTAATGCCACTAAATTATGTCACTTATTGTAATTTAGTACAATTAAAGTTAATGATTCTTTGACAGTGTTGTTAGTGTATCCTCTCATGCAGAACAACAGCAGTATCGGCTGTCAGAGAGGAAAAAAGTTGGTGAAGAAGTGCTCCAGATGTCTGAGTTGGCAGCTAAGCTAATGCTACCTTAGCATTTGCAACATGGCAGGTATCACTGCCATTTTGTGCAGGAGCACTTTGACTAAAAAATGTTACCTCTAGAACAAAAAAAGTGGAGAATAGTTAACCAATTTTTACAAATGTTTCCAAAGTTTAGAAATCAGAATACTTAGGCAATCTATTGATCATGTCTGTATCTACTGTACATTCATTCATGCATGGATACAGATATATATGAGTATTCATAATTAACTAACTGAGCCAATATGCATAGTAGAAAACTGGACATACAAATGAGAAAGGTTAAAAAAAAAGGAAAAAAGAGTCCAGAGGAAGTGATGGTGGCCTCATATCTCACCTACCTAACTCAATGTCTTTTATACTCTCTCTCTTCATTTTGAACTCTGTAAGTTATTTTTTCCATTTCTAATATTTCTCATTTTATTACCTCTCATCTTTGAACTGATGGACTTTCCATTCGTACCAGTGCCTACTGTCTGCAGGTACTGGTCCGTTACCTGCATTAACATTACAAAGAGTCATATCTGTGTGGGGGTTAAATGATTTTATAAATGGACAGGAAAAGAAAAAGTTTGCATGATTTACCGGTGACTCATATTTTCTTCATTCCTCTGGTTTTATTGATATGTTCATTTTTAATCACACATTTGAAGTGAGAACCATCTTACATATTATAGACACATGAATGGTGTAACAAGTCTAAATATGAGCTATAATATTTAGATAAATGTTTAGATGAATATTTAGATGAATGTTAATGATAAACTTTCATTTTAGATGTATCATCTGTCTAATGCACAGCTTTCTTTACTCAAAACATGTCTGAGTTCACTATAAGGCATCACATGTCTCCTTTCTGTCAAATTCCCTCCAATATTTAGATTTTATTTTATGGATTTGTCTCCAAACTTGCTCCAGTTCTTCTTCATTCAGCTCCTATTTTATTCACTACTAAGGAAATGCACCCATTAATAACAATTTTTCTGATTAAAATCTTAAAAATGTACAAAACTTTTCTGGACACCATGAAAACTTCTGAGATAATGAAGCCATTTATCTCAAAAACAGAAGGTGTGAGTGGTTTGTATTGGTAACTGAACTTCAGTGACAGCTGCACCGAGCCTGTGGATTACCTCTCCCAGAGTCTCTGATTAAAAACCTCTTCCTAGACCCTATTTTAGCACTTTGTTCTATATGGGCTTATAGTTTAAAATCACCATGTAAATAAAGTTGACTTGCCTTGTCTGCTCTTAGGTGTCTTTTGGTATGAAAGGATCACAGACCAGCTGGGTTGGTAAACATCCCTGTGCAGTATAGAGTTTACTGATATTACATTTATGTTTAACGTAAACTCCAGTTCAAATGTTTTCAACCTGTCAGCTCTGGGTGATGTTTAAAACAAAAGGGCACCTGGTCTGATCCACTTCATAGATGCATTTTCAGTTCAGGACATTACATTAAATTTATTTGCTGTAATCCAAACATAACAGAAGCACTAGGACTGGAACATACAATTATACACAAATATGCTCTGTATTCAATCATGGGTAGTGTTGTAATTTGGTGTTTTGAAAGTACACACTGAATTACTGAGAGCGACTGAGCAGGAAGGCATGAGGACACAAAGGACTGTTTTAGAAATATGGGTTTTTATGTAACTCCACAAAAGAAAAAAGTCAATTTACAAATGCTAAAATGGGGTTCTGGGCCCATAAAAGAGGTCAAATGAGCACAACTGAACTCAGAGCCATACAAAGTAATTTAACAAACCAACTGACTCAACCCATAAAGACCCACACAGCCAATGGCGACACAAACCACTCATATTATAAAAGCCAAGTGGCCTCTGTGTGTGTATGTGTGTCTCGGGATTCACACAAAATCCGTACAGAGCTGGCTGCTGCAGTTTAGCATACGTATGTATTTTTGGTCAGTGAGCAGACTAGTGAAAACGGCAAGTTGATAGAACCAATATTTTGGGAGATATTGGTAATTTTGGTATACAGTAGCCTTACAATCACATTGCTATGCCCAGAATGCTTTGGTGGTGACTGCTGGACAAATGTGGTACAGCATGCATTCAAGATTTTTTGACATAAAATTTTCAAGATCTATTTTTCTAAAAATATGCACAGGAAAATACAAATGAAAAAATACTCAAAAACTTAAAAAAAAAAATCTTGAATCTTGAATTAAGCAAAAAAATCTTGAATCAAGCAAAAAAAAAAAAAAAAAAAAAATCTGCCAATGGATCAAGTGAAATTTATCTTGGTAAGGTTTCTTGAAATAAGATTTTCAAAATCTATTGTCAAAAATCAGTTCTTATATCTCACTGAAAAGTTACTCTTTAAGTGATTATGTCTTATTTTAAGTGTGATGAGATATTTTGACTAGAAATGAGAAAAATACACTTGGTAAAATTTTGATTTTTGCAGTGAAAAATGCATTAGTGTTTAAGGGTCACTGTCTTCTTAAAGTTGTGCAGCTGCAGGTATGGCTATCACTGTTATTTTTTATTTTTTTTTGAGTATTTTCTAAATTTTACTTCCCTGTGCATAAGGATAATATGTGATTTGTTTATTTAAATAGTTGCAGAGCTTATGTTTGTTTAGGTGAAATATTCTGAAGACACTCTATCCCCAGGTTTTAAGTGTAGAAAACAGTGTAGACTGCAACAGTTTAATCACTGTCTGATTTAGTTTTAATTTAATTCTGTCTTTAGTGTTTTGAAATACATCCACTTTCAGGTTGTTCACAGCATATTTTAGTAGTTTTAAGATAAAAAAAATAATAATAATAATAATTTTAATAAAATACACTTGATTCATTTTTTGAGCTTTATTTGTAACAAGAGACTTTGTATTGTAATAAGTGCTTATAGACAAAGCAAAGCAATTTTATGTATATGACATTTCGTACACTAAGGCAGTTCACCATGCTTCACATAAATAAATGGAATATCCAGGGGAATAAAAACAAAGTGCTCAAACCATAAAAGATCAAAAATATTAAAAAAAAAAATATTTGTAAAAAGTAGTAAAATTGTTCAGGGCCCATATGTCAAAAAATAAATTGTCCCACATCTATCCTGGAGTCAGTCCATACTGTGACAAATGTAAAATGGCTGAACCTTCACTCATTCACATGTACTGGCCCTGTTTTTGTCTGGACAAATACTAACAGAGGTTTTCCAAAACTTATCCGAGATCCTGAATACTCGTTTGGATCCCAACCCTCTGGTTGCTCTGTTTGGGGTCTCTGATGATCAGTTGACTTTACCATCATCTAAGACACAGCCCTGTCGTTCTGTTCTGTGCTGGTGAGGTGTGATGTCCAACTCAGATGGACAGACTCTGCCCCTCCTACTCATGCACAGTGGCTCCATGACCTTATGTCCTCCTTAAAACTGGAAACAATTAGAAACTCGCTTCAGCGTACTACTGTAAACTTTTACAGTATACGGGGCCCTTTTTTAGACCTATCCCAGAATCCTTAGTGTATTCTGACTCATGCACCTTTTATCAACTTTGCACAAGTGCATCCTGACAGATGAGGGACTGTGTTGGACCTGTGATAGTGAACTTTATGGGGATAAATGGGATTACTTTGATGGGATTACTTTGATTATTTTTACCTCTGCCAAGGAATGGTGGAGATTATGTTTTCATCGGGGTTTGTCTGTTTGTTTGTTTGTCTTTTAGCAAGATAACTCAAAAAGTTATGGAAGGATTTTGATGACATTTTCAGGAAATGTTGATACTGGCACAAGGAACAATTGATTAAATTTCAGTGGTGATCGGGGGTGGGGGGGTGATCTGCCTTGGCGGAGGTCTCAAGTGCTTTTGTGTGGTTTTTCCTTCCTTCCTTTTTGTTTTTTTTTCCTCTTTTCAATAATGCACAGTTCTGTATTTTTCCTTGTCACTATTGGTTGCATTAAAACAACTAGAAAAGCATTTAATCATTTGTTCCTTGTGCCAGTATCAACATTTCCTGAAAATTTCATCCAAATCTGTCCATAACTTTTTGTGTTATCTTGCACACAGACAGATGAACAAACAAAAATCGCCCCCCCATCACCACCAAAGTTTAATCATTTGTTCCTTGTGCCAGTATCAACATTTCCTGCAAATGTTTCATTTCATGAATTTCATTTCATGAAAATCCATCCGTAAGTTTTTGAGTTATTTTGCTAACAGACAGACAGACAAACAGACAAACCCTGATGAAAACATAACCACAACCTTCACTTGGCGGAGGTAAAAAGTAGTAAAATTGTATTTTACTACATACGTTAGTCTGACAATGGGTACATGTACAGGTGTGATCGTGAACACATAATGTATAACACCAGTGATCTATTAAGGACTGGGTGTGAGATCAGAGTTGTAACACATCTTTTAAAAACATTAACACGTTGATATCAGCTGGCAAACAGGCTCATGTTTATCTCAGCTTATAGAAAAGGCTGATTATCCAACTGGGCCTTTCCACATCATAATGGACAGTTACTGTTTACTGACGCTGGTGTCTTGATAAACATTCATTAGTCAGAGCGAGGCCACGGCCTTGCAGGCATCAAAAAAGAGAGCAGCTTTGAAGTTTTAAAAACATATCAACAGTAAATATCTTGCAATTCTGATAAAGTGACAGTGATGCCACCTGACTTCACCTCATCATTTTTACTGCCTGATTAATAAAGCTGTAAATAGGATTTTACAAATTTGATTGTGAGGCTCATGACCAGGAAGCATGAGTGTGAGAAAGTGTTTGAATCCATAGATACTGGGCTGTACCGAATGACTTATATTTTATAATAAATCTGAAAAGCTTGAGATTTGATTTACCTTTTTTTTTTCTATTAGCCTGTCTTTCCTATTTTTTCTCCTAACTCCTCATATTGTAACAGAATTAGTTGATTACTGCCATATGCAGACATTTTGCGGATACACAATACCATTAATAGTGTGGTTTGACACTAAAAGACTGGATACAGACAGTTCTAATGACTGGATGACAAATTTTCATGAGAAACTGCAAGAAATATGGAGAGCCTCCATTCCAGGAGTGAATGACAGAAGGGAAAAATCGTGGCATATGAAAGAATGTCATATAGGATGCAGGACAAGACAGAAAAATATCTTTTGAAATGGAGCAAATATCTGGAAGTTTTAGATTTCAAAGACTAAGGCTAAGAGGATTCACACTGAAAAGACAATGATCACATGCCTTATGTGTGTATGTGTGAATATTATGATTAGACACCTCTGTGTAGATACTTATGGTGTATGTATATATTATCTACATGGATACTCAAAGTTGATGTATGTGGGATAAAAAGCCACTATATCGATATGAGGACCCCCTCTGGTTACGGGTGGGTGGGAGGGTGGGTAATTTACCAGTGCTCTAATGTTAGTATTTGATATGTGATGATGTGATATGTTAAGGTTCAAGTGCTTTTGTTGTCACCGTAAAATAAAAAATGGTTGAAGCACAATTTATCGTGACCTGCTACTTGCGTAAAACATTTCTGGAATCTGGACATGTTAATTCATCTGCAACAGCTATTTTTTTTTTTTTTTTTTTGCACATTTCTTTTTGCAAATTTTGCATGCTATAAATGTGTAAAATCATCAGCTAACAGCAGCAGAACATTAATAAAAGCATTGTTTATCATTTGTGATGAATCCCTCATTTCTCACTATCATGTTGAAAAGGTCAAAGGTTATTTCATCTCAGCAGCTCGTGAATGAAATTTTTTTCCCAGCTCTCAAGTTGAAAATATGACATGAGGGGACGTTCATGTGGAATTTTCCAGTTTGTAGCTAGTATTTACCGTAATTCTCATCGCATGTGAAGGCAGGATACACCCCTCATAACATCACCTGACCTGCATCACCCATTTTCTATGCACCCATTCATCAGCACCACTTGACTATAAGAGGAACAAACACATGGGTCGTTTTAACCCTATTTTCTTGGTGAGATCAATTCTCTATGTGTATCCATCAGTCTATCACAAGATTGTGGTGGCTGTAACTTAGGAGGTAGAGCATGTTTGTCCAATAACCGAAGGGTTAGTGGTTCGAATCCTGCTCTCACCTAGTCATGTGCTGTTGTGTCCTTGGGCAAGACACTTCACCCTCCTTGCCTCCAGTTCTGCTACTCACACTGGTGTATGAATGTGTATGAATGTTCAGTGGTGGTCGGAGGTGCGAATGGGTTCTATGCACAGCCCCACTACTTCCTGAACTTCAGGTGGGTCGTTTATTTCCTGTCTTTCATTATTGGACACACTGATTAATCCAGGTTTGTCTGCTGCTTCTTGTTGTGACTACTGATTAATTAGACACACCTGGATTAATCAGTGTGTCCAATAATGAAATACAGGAAATAAAGGACCCATCTGAAGGTTAGGAAGTAGTGGGGCTGTGCATATAGTCCATTGTCAGCCACGCTTCTGTCAGTCTGCCCCAGAGCAGCTGTGGATACATATGTAGTTTACCAACACCAGAGTGTGAATGTTAGAGTGAATGAATAATGGATCCACTGTTCGCGCTTTGACTATGCATTCATAGAAAAGTGCTATATAAATGTAATCCATTATTATTATTACCTCCGCCAAGGAGGTTATGTTTTTGCTGGCGTTGGTTTGTCTGTCTGTCTGTGTGCAAGATAACTCAAAAAGTTATGGATGAATTTAGATGAAAATTTCAGGAAATGTTGATACTGGCACAAGGAACAAATGATTACATTTTGGTGGTGATTGGGGGGCAGGGGCAGGCACTGATCTGCCTTGGTGTAGGTCTGCGCTTTCCGAGTGCTTTTCTAGTTTATTATAGTGATCATGAGTCATACAGATGTTACGTTGCCCGCTGCTCCCATACGTCTCGTGGTCTCATTCATGTCCTCTTCTGTGTCCAGGTTGTGAGAGTGACTTCTGGGGTCCTCACTGTAGTAACCGCTGTCAGTGCCGGAACGGGGCCAAATGTAACCCAATCACCGGTGCCTGCGTCTGCACCGACGGCTACCAGGGGTGGCGCTGCGAGGAGCCCTGCGATCCCAGCTTCTACGGAAAAGACTGTTTGTTGGAGTGTCAGTGTCTCAACGGCGCCACCTGCCACCATCAAACTGGAGAGTGTCTCTGTGCACCAGGATACACTGGAGCTTTGTGAGTTCACACCACATCTCTGAACAGGCTTTTGTGTGTTTTTAATAAATGTACTGATGAGTTTCTGAAGTATTACAGTTATGATTAATCACTGTAGTCATTTTCAAGGTTTAAACAGTGAAGTTAAAGAAAAAGAAGTCCTTTACATGTGGTAATAATAAGTCACAGTTGTTAGAATATCTAATATCATATATTATTAAAGGAGATATAATAAAAATTTCTGCTAAAGGGTACCTCAGATGGCCCTTATTGCGACTTTACCATTAATTCTACATTTGTAGGTTTTATTATATGGACATGAAGGAGAACATTTACAAGGAATCACATTTTGAATGATTGTATGAATGGTTAAGATTATCAAACTGTCACTACTATACATTTGTTAAAACAGCTGGTACAGATGTTAAATGATTTTTTTACGTATTACTACTTTTGTTATAATATATGTAATAAATATTACAAAATAATATCTAATCATAAAAACATTTAGATAACAATTGCATTAAAATAAAATATGTATGTATTTTCTGTTTATGTCTTGAAACAGCTTAATCAATCCTTTTGTGTGTGTGTCTTTTTGAGAATGTCTATTGACATTTATATGTGGGATCTTTAATAGACATGTTTGGTTTCTAACCTACCTGTTCAAACCTCTTATGAATCTGCACTGTTTCATACCTGTATACTATATCTGGGCACATAAACATGTAATTAAATATGGATAAAAACATTAATAAAGCTGTAATATGTATGTTTCCATGTTATATCTACAGTCATGTCCATATTTGACTGTACAGTCACAGAAAAAAAAATATTAGATCATCAAAAGTCATCAGAAACAATGGTTATGCAATCAAGTACTAACTGCTGTGTGTATCATGTGACTAAAACAGACAGAAAAGAAAACACAGAATGCCTCAAAGCACTGTTTTTGTCAGTACAATGCCATAGATATTGATGTAAGTACTGAAATGATTTTGGATATTATCAAGAAGACATGGAAAATGGATAGATATCAGCTCTGAAATTAAACTCTTATGAGCTATTTTTGTTGGTATCATTATATGTGTCCAAACAAATGTACCTTTAGTTGTACCAGGCATTAAAATGAACAAGAAATTGAAGAAAACAAGGGGTGGTCAAATAATTTTTTCTGTGACTTTATGTTTGTGCAGTTGAAATGTTTTTTAATCTCCTAAGACCCAGGAAATGTCTGCAAAGTACAAGCTTTTTTTTTGTTTTTTATTAAATAAGCACCTATATTGGAAACATCATGATGCAACAGTTTTTTCAGATGCAGTTTTTAAAATTTTTATGGAATGTCCTTTGTGGTGGACACTTTTCTTTTTTTTTTTTTTTTGGATAAAGTTGTGAAACTCTTGTCCGCAAATGTGGACAGAAAACCCATAGCTGGGTCTTAAGAGGTTAATGATATTCATTATTCAGAAAACGTAACCAAAAAATTGAACAACGCTTTTAAATGTGTTATACAACAAATGCAGCAAATGAGTTATATTACTAAGAAAAATGTTGATTTACTCTACAGTACAGTAAATGAAGGTCTTAAAATAGAGTGATTAGACATTATGGTCATTTATACTGTTTGCAGAACATTTCAGAGTTGTCTATGGAATGTCACACCTGTCTCTGTTGTGTCTCTTGTGTCCAGCTGTGAGGAGCCTTGTCCTCCAGGTAAACATGGCTCCCTGTGTGAACAGCGCTGCCCGTGTCAGAACGGAGGAACGTGCCATCATGTGACCGGTGAATGCTCCTGTCTGCCTGGATGGGTGGTACGACCTGCACCACATCCTCAACTCTTGTGCACTCTCACCTGAGTTAGGAAGCACTGATGAGACCAGTGTGTTTGTAATTTAAGGTCTGAGACTCAATCAGGCATCTGTTCTGGAAAACAGGGTCAGGGCAGTAGCTTCAGTTTTATCCTTGATTTTCAGTATCAGTAGTTGTCTGCGTTTTCTGGGGTTAATGGTATCTTCTGTTGAACACCTAACAGTGGATCAGAACATATAAAATCACCACCTACTGACTAATACTGACACATCAATTCTCCCAGAACCAAAGTCGCCCCACCAAAGGTTCCAATCTGGCCTGTGGGATGAATTTGCAAAGTGCAATAATATAACTGAAGATATTAACAGTCAATGGTGTTGAACTCGTTTTAGTTCAGGTTCCACAAACAGACCAATATGAGCTCAAGTAACATAATAGCATAATTACCTATAAATAATGACGACAAATTTTCTTATGGGTTTAAGGTAAAAACAATTATATTACATTATGCCTATAAATAATGATCTCTGAGATCTGAAATCTCAGTTTTTTTCTCTTTGTTTTAGGGAAAATAAATACAATAAAATTCTGAAAATATTTACATTAGCAAACTATCCTTTACAAACAAAATATGAATAACCTGAACAAATGTGAACAACCTGAAATGTCTAAAGAAAATAAAGTCAAAAATTAACAATATTCTGTTACTAAAAGTTTTTTTGTTTTGTGCCTTTGTAGATCTGATCTATAATGCACATGTATAAATAATCAGCTGAGGCATAATATTGTTAAAATTGCACTTATTTTTCTAAATAAATTTTAGTTTTCCAGGTTATTCACATTAATTTTTTTGTTTGAATAGTTTGTAAAAGTAAATATTTTCCTAATTAAATTTTACTGTTTTGAGTTGTCGTTATTGCGGCTATTATGCTGTTATTTTACTGGTTCGGCCTGTTTGAGATTAAACTGGGCTGAATGTGGCCCCTGTCATCCCTGTTCCACCTCATGGTGCAAATTAAAAGAAGAAAAACTGCACAGATTGTGAAAAGGGGTCTGAGGAAGCTTTAAAGACCCTGTGGCTCTCTATTGTGTAGTGATATAACATAGAATCTAAAAACCGACTAATTAAAGCACTGAAGCCTCAGTGTTGATGACCTCTAACAGTAAGCTAACTCAACAGTGAATCGTCTTTGTATTTCTTTGCTTGAGTCAGATCATTTAACAGTGCCAGATTTGAGTTGTAAGAACAAGACTCACATTGTTTTACACACCACAAGTACACATCTAACAACACATTCATCTTTTTAATGGAATACACAGTTGTATTTATAGTCAGATGTACTTTTGTCTTAATAATGTTATATTGATGGGAATATTAAGTCACACTTTCACACAGTGGGGAGTTTGTTGGCAGCGCTCCGCCCTGGCTTTGGCTGTGTTTATAAATGTTTAGCAGCTGTGTTGTTTTTAATCTTATTTTATTTTTAAGTTGCTCACATTTGTTCAGGATTACAGTTTCTTCCTCTGGTGACAATTATGCAGATCTGGGCCTGTCCGTGTCTGTGAATGATCGTCTGGTGCCAACTGTGCCCTCAGTACCTGTGTGGTGCAAGTTACTTCCAAACTGTAATACATTACAGATTATTTGCAACTGTTATTTAACAAGTAATTCTTTGCCTTACAATATTACTGTCTCAGAATTGTAATGCATTACATGACTCCTGTAATACTTTTGAATTACATACAGACACTGGTCATTAATGGCACGTGTACAGTAGTTCAACATTTTACATGTTCAAACAGGGGGTGCAGCACTGAGGACGCCACTAGAAAAACCATTGATAAGGAATTCTAACTAGTCATAGAAACGTTAGCTTACCTTGTCATTGGTGATCACAGGGATCATGCTAACTAGCTTCTGTAAAGCAGGGTTAGGGTTAGTAATGAACATACATCCATGTGGACAATGGACTGTCCTCTGCCATCTTCACCCTTTGGCTGAACACCAACAGGAAATAGAACTTTACACATGCATTTTTGATTCTTAAGGTCTTGCGGTCTTGTTGTTTTGTTTTTGTTTTTTCAGTTGAGCAATTAAATTATGGGCAAAAAGTGTGTTGTAAAACAGACACTATTGAACATGTACCGAGTAAAATATTACTGAAAATTGATTAGTAATGCCTTACACTACTACGTTACAGCAAAAACTAATCTGTTACTGTAATGCATTACTTTTGTAACACATTACTCTCAACACTGCTCATTACATGCTAATGTAACAGTAACTAGTCAGAAACTGGGTTGATAAAATGACCTTTGTGCCACCAGGAGAATGGGGAAATGGGAAAATTGTCTTGGGCTCATTTTGGTTCAATGCATCCAATACCGTCATTTATGTTTAATGTTGTACATGGTTGCTTACTAAAAAAAGTTTTTAAAAATAGTGTAATTGCCAATATCAAGGCTGTGGTGAACTGGGTAACAGAGAGTGATTACACTTTCTGCCTGATACAGGGCTCCAGTCTATGCTGTATCATCCACAAAGATAGATAATATTTGATCTCTGAGCTATAATTTTCATCTGACTAGTGAATTCTTGTAGGATTTATTAGTCTGTTCACAAAAAAGCTTGCTATTTGACTTTTTTTTTAAAGATACAACTATGAATCAAGTAGAAATAGAGTAAAAATAGTTTTGTGGATTTTGGAAATGAGTCATTAACAAGCCAAGTTGTGATCCAAGTCAAATGTTTTCTTTACTTAACATGGATGATTTTCTATTATTTTAATGGCTCCTCACTCTTAGGTTAAGAAATGACTGATGAAAATCAAACACAGTATAGATCATGAGTCAGTCAGTAGCTATGTGATTGTATATTTTAACATAAACTTGATGATATATGCAGTTTTATTTTTATTTTTAATTTAATTCTTTAAGATCTGGGGTTGAACTCAGATAATTTAGCTTGTGTTTCAGCCCCATTCTGAACACAGAAACTAGAGGATGTTCCCTTTCAAATAAAGTGTCAGATGGCTGTGGCTCTGTTGGTAGAGCAGTCGTCCATAAGCCAGAAGGTTGGTGGTTTGATCCCTGATGTATCCATCTGAAGTACCTTTGAGCAAGACACTAAATCTCCAGTTCTTCCCAGTGAACTGACTGACTGTTACACTGGTTTGTGAGTTAATGGGTGAACCATTGTTGGTATGTAATTATTGTTGAAATATATAGTATTATAAGTTATGCAGACTATCAATCAGATAGTTACTATGTGTAATATACATCCGTTTTCCTAATCTGTTTACTACCTGTTATTTACATTATTAGTACTAAACAGATGTAATTTTATCATTAAGGAAGCAAAAGTAGTGTGTTATGTTGTATAAATGAGAGGTGGGGGTAGGATTTAATGAGTTTTCTCCTTCCCACCCCTTTTTGAGCAATACTTATTGAATTTATTTTGTTATTACTAGTGTACATGGCAATTGCTACATTGTCTTGATCATCTCTATTTATTAATGTATTTGCTCTGCTATTAGTTCTGTGTACACACACATACATATATATATATATATATATATATATATATATATATATATATATATATATATATTTTTTTTTTTTTTTTTTTTTTTTTTTTTTTTTTTTTTTCTGCTCAAAACTGATAAATGAATGAATGAATGTGCCACAGTGTATAGTGGTTTGAGTGCCACAAAAGGCAAAAGTGCAAAACCATTTAGTTGTAAAAGTTTTTTTTTATTTAACCAGGTTGGTCCCACTGAGATAGTGGATCTCTTTTTCAAGGGAGAACTGGCCAAGACGGCAGCAAAATAGTCACATAATTATAGTTTTACAATAATAAAAGCATTTGCGAACATAGAAAAAAACATACAATCAGTCCAAATATTTACAGACTGACAGCGTTGATTCAAGAGTTTTAACACTTTCTTTGAAATTAAAGGAATCAGTGTTAGTAGTTCCATGACTTTGACTTAGTGTCTAGTTAAAAGCTTAAACTCTTTGTGGTTCATGTTTGATTTCTATGTAAACATGATGCCTTTATTGTCTTCTCCTCAGGGCCCAGTGTGTGCACAACCATGTCAGTTTGGATCCTTTGGTATTAATTGCACAGAGGAATGCACATGTCGTAACGGTGGACTGTGTGACCACATCAGCGGTCAATGCCAGTGCAATGCTGGCTACATCGGCGAGAGGTACAGTAAGAAAATGACTGCACCGTAGACAAGACTGCAAGAAACTTTACCCCCGTGGGAAATTAGTTTATTGCCACTGCAAATATGAATGCAACTCAGCAGGGAGAAAGAGAAATGTGAGCACACAGTAGAATATGTAATAAACTGTAAATACAGCAGGGAAACTAACACAAACAAGCAAGCAGAATAAGAACAAACTATCTGTGTCCAAATAAGTACGGTTTTGTTCGATCAACAGAGGTTAATGACTGTTTTTGGGTTGGTACCACCTTGTTATTCATAGTTTTTTAACAGTGTCCAATAGGAACCAATAGTAGAAAAACAGCTTCAATTAGAGTGTGTTTTTGTCTAGAGCCTTCTTGGGTAATGTTAAAAACTTACTGAAATATGAGCCAGGTCACCAAGTAATGACGAAGTGAATGTTAAAATAGAATATCTGAGGAGAATGTGAGTGGAGAAAAAACAAACTACTATACCCTTGGCAGCCATCTTGCCACCCTCCTGGTCTGCACATTAAAAACTAGCCTTTATACAATTATTAAACCATTGTAACTTATGGAAAAAGTATTCATACGACAGGCCTACAATACCCCCCCCCCAAAAAAAAAAAAAAAAAAAATCAGTGAAAAGCAGCATTATGGTCATTAATCTTAATGGGAAAACCTCTAGTGACTGTTTAGTGATGTTAGCTGTAGTGACGACTCGACAAACTACCAGTATCAGGTATTGGGTCTGATACTCAGCGTGTGTACTTGTAGTTGTACTCGTAAGTATGTAAAGTACTCCTATACAACTGCACCGATACCACTTACAACAGCGTGACATTCACATTTAAGTGCAGCATGTCTCCATGTTTATTATTACTGACTTTCTTCTTCTCAAAAAACGTTTCTTTTCTTCGTGCTATTTGTCCTGTATGGTGAATTTAGAGCTACGCCCCCTGGTGGATTGATTGAGAAATGCTCATTCCAACACATTAAATGTCAGTAGCAGCACCTTGTTACAGTCAGACTAATGACAACGACAATAAAGCACATTTTTAAAAGTAACAAAGAACTGTAATGGTATTTTTAAGTACTCTTATCGGTACTTGGTATTGGCAAGTACTACTCAAATGTAAGTACTTGTACTTGTACTCGGTCTGGAAAAAAGTGGTATCGGTGCATCCCTAATTAGCATCATGTTGTATCATTTTACTCACTCGTATTCTTAGTACACATTTCAGCCTAAACCCTGCTAAAGGGCTACTAGGCACTTGAGGATATAGCAGAGATAGGGGATTGGGTCCAAATATACAGTCAAATTGTTAGGCTACGTACAAAAGATTCCCATTTTGCTGTTGATGAAAAAGTAATGGCTAATCTGTGACTAATTAGTTTAAGCTTTGATCCCATGCATCACTGTAGGTAAATCATATCAGTTCCGTAACGTCACCAAAGCTTTTCCAAATGTTTACAGAAGTGGGTCAGTGGATTTCATAACCCAAATGGGAGAGCCTATGAGTTGGCTACAAGGCTCAGCAGATGATCATTTTGTTGCATTGGAATTTATCAGGTGGCATTGTAATTTACATGTCTATAAATACGATGTTATAATATAATTTCATCACAGAGGTTGCCTGATTATCATGAAACTAACAGTATTCACTTAATAATTGTGTATTCTGTGAACTGACCCACTCCTCCCATAGGACTCTATTCAAACAGATTAGCCTCTGGTCTCACTTTGTAGGCTGTTACGTGCTTACACCTAAACACTTTAGTCAGAATATCTTTAATGCTCTTCTGTGCTGAAGTCTTAGCCACCTGTAGCTATCTTGTTTTTGCAGGATTGTAGGTATGATGGATTTATTTCTCAGGCTCTTCTTTAGATACAGTAAGAAAATGCAAGAAGTGTGTGCACAGTACTAAAAGGGTAGAGTCAGTATTAAGTCTGATTTATTCACATACAAAAGTAGGCGAAAGAAAAATAAATACCTGACATTTGTTCAGTGAAATCTATTGTAAAAAAATAAAAAATAAAAAAATAATGTCATTTTCTGAACAAAAGTGTTGACATGTTAAGTACAAAAGGACTAAACACTTGATAAGTTGTTAAATAGGGGCTTGTTTTTAATGCTAGTTTTGTTTTTAATGCTGTGAACATTTCCTGTGCGTCTTGGTTGTGTCTTTATCTCATTACAGCTTTACTAAATCAACAAACCTAATGGTGGTCGTAGACTTAAGTACAGTACTGTACCATGAGCTGGATGACTGAGGATCTCATCAGACATAATGGTCATATCCCTTTGTGTCGGCTGTTCCCACCAAAGCTTTTAAACTAAGAGATATTTAAACTTGTTTTCTCCTTTATTACCTCCATCATCTCAGTCGTTGTAAAACTCTTCCTCCAACACCACGTCGCTCTGGTCCTCCATGTCCCTCTGTCTTCCTCTCTCTTCCTGTCTAGATTGGACTCGCTCCTTCTGTCTATCTCTTTCTCCCTCTCTCCCTCTCTCTCTCTCTGTCGTTATTCTCAATTGGGCCAAATTACCTCCATTCATTCAGGGCCCAGACAGGTGAATTAGCCTACATGGAATAATTCCTAGATTGAGTTCTCTCCCACCCCGTCTACGTTCTAATGGAATTAGCCGAGATAAGAGTCCTGAGGAAGTCGGCATGATTTAAACGTGACACAAAACAGAAGTCCACTCTGAGCTATTTTAATGGAGTGATTTGTCTACTTCTTAATGGTCTCAGTTGTGGACGTGTTAGGAATGGAGTCTAACTTCAGCTCTGACTGTTCTCAAACACTTCTTTACTCATTTCAGACCTGTCTGTTTAATCATGCTCATTAAAGCCATATGGCTACTTTGTATGCTTTAACCTTGAGCACCACTCAGGGTCTCAGCATAATATCTAACCCGTTGACCTCATAATGGTGCCAGCTTGCATGATGGAAGAGCTCATGTCATCTGTGAAGAAAAAGGAGGTCCTTAACTCTGGGTAATAAGCTCAGTGTGCCGAATATCACAGGGTTTTTCTTTTTAGTTAGTAGCAGAAGTATCTTCTATCATTTTCTGAATTGCAAATGTGAGTTAAGTGTTGTAATTTGTAATAGTTTTGCATTAAAACATTCAATATGCAGAAAAATCCCATCAGAGGATAAAGTATATTAGGTTATATTGCAGATATATTGATATCAGTTAGCATGCTAACCAGGTAGCTCCAGACGGTCCTGACCTGTTATACCACTTTCTTACACTAGGGGGAGTAGTGAGTCACTTTGGACCATCCTATCTGCAATCAGTCTCACATGAGTAGAAAAAGAAGTAGCACTGTTGTTTAGATTGGAGTCATGGGTGTGTTCAGAGAAATATGTCCATGTTTGGTTTTTCGACTGGACCAGATGGAATAACACCCTACTCTTCCATGATATGATATTTTGCTTTACAAGTGATTAATTAGTTCCAATCCATTCCAATCCAACTTTATTTAATACAGCACTTTGAAACAACCACAGTGGACCAAAGTGCTGTACAGAAGAATAAAAACACAATACAAATTAATAAAAGCATTAAAAACATTAAAATCAAATCAAATAAAATAAAACAAGTTAAAATATAAAAACAGAAACAAAATATCAACATCGCACGAGTGTTAAAAGGCCAAGGAGAACAGGTGGGTTTTAAGAAGAGATTTAAAAATGGGCAAGGAGGAGGCTTGTCTGATATACAGAGGCAGGTTGTTGCATAAACTAACTAAAATATATGTTAATACTCGTAACTAGTGTTAACCGTAACAACAGCTAATAAGACAGCCATAATCAGTATTTCACTTTAGCATTTTATCTGTTAAACAAGCACTGCAAAAATACACACACAGTAGCATTTAGCATCTTCAGGATTCTGTATGTCTGTTCTAATATTAAATGGTGTTTATCCAATCCATTATTATTATTATTATTATTATTATTATTATTATTATTATTATTATTATTATTGTTGTTGTTGTTGTTGTAGTGATCTTCCATTGGTTTCCAAAAACCACGTACGAGTTGTATTCTGATGTGAATGACAAGACTGCAATCCATTCCAAAAATTTATTAAAACTAAAAAGGTTAATTTACATCATGTCAGACGGTAGAAAAAAACTATACACTCATAAGCTCTGTAAGCTCTCGTTTTCCTTACTGCTGACAGGTCATGCGACACACATACACAGTGAAGGTGCATTAAATAGCAACGAAGAAAATCAGAAATTTGCAACTTCACACAAATAAACTTACGAACATTAATTTTTATTAGCCATCATCTTTTGGCTCTTACAATTATTATGGTAAAAACTAAGCTCAGCAGCCTACAGTTCACACTCTTTACAATCACCAGACTCTTGGTAAAGCAGTAATTTAACCACACATTAAATGGGGCTGTGGGTGGATATACTGCTGATACCATTTTTTCTTTGTTTGTGCAGGATTAATGTATACAAATATTGAAGGTAGACAATAGCACCAAGTAGCATATCCAGGCAGCGGCTGACCAGCAGCTCTCATGTTCCCTCATTTCATAATGCTGTTTTTGTCAGAGAAGTGTGGAGGCTTTGAAAAGAACTTCAGGTCCTCAGTTCCTCTTGAATGGACTGTAAGGGCCAAACAATGCCAACTACTACTTACAATTTGCTTGATAATTAGAGCTACTTCCTATTTGTATTAGACTGAGGGTAGAGAAAACTACAATAACTCACTACTCACGCTAGTGTTACGGAGTGGAATTATAAGACACAGTGCAGTAGGGCTTGCTGGTTTGCATGCAAACTGCTGTAGTGTGATACATTTATATTTTTGACATGCAGTCAAAATGATTATCTCTTCTTCACATACTTGACCAAAACTATTCATTTTTGCACTATTTCATACTAGGGACGTAGTGATATGAACATTTCATATCACGGTTATTGTGACTAAAATTCTCACGGTTATCATTATTATCACGGTATTGTTGAAATGTGCTCAAAATGTTCAAAAAGTACTTGTACACACACTGAAATAATTTAACCACGTTTTATTAAAAAAAAAAAAAACAACAACAAATAACAAATAAAATAACAGTTACAATGTACTTTCTGTTGCAGAAACATTCAATTATTAACATGTAAACATCAAACATACAAATGTGCATTAAAGATGGAACCTTATGGACATTGCATGACCATTTTCAATATCAAGTTTGAGTTGTTTTAGTTTGTTTTTCATAGATTGATAGTCTCTCTCTCTCTCTCTCTCTCTCTCTCTCTCTCTCTCTCTCTCTCTCTCTCTCTCTCTCGCTCTCTCTCTCTCTCTCTCTTTTTCTCTTTCAAAATGCGGTAATCAAACACAGTTATCATGATGATTAGAATTTAAATGGTAATACTAACCGTCGGTAATTAATGGTAATTAACCGTTGGTTAATCATTACATCCCTATTTGAAACTATAGTATATTAAAATGTTTATAAAGTAGGTCTAAGAAATATCAAGCAAATCAGATCATTAATAGTGTAAATATTTCCCTCTTTTAGAATGTTAAAAAAAAGATTATTTCCAGAAAATTCTGTTTAGGATAATAAATAATTGTTAAACTGTTCATTCAGCTTAGAAAAAATGATCGACTCAGTGATATTCCTACATACTATGTATTAAATAATTCCAGCTAACTACTTGACAATCTCAGTTTCATTTTCTATCGTATGTTATGTCCAAATATCAAAGAAACACTCTGAGATCTGGTCCTGTCATGGCAAAGCTAACATTCTCCTTCACTGTCTTTATCATAACCCAGATGCCAGGATGAATGTCCAGTGGGCACCTATGGGCCACAGTGTGCCCACAAGTGTGATTGCCAGAATGGGGCCAAATGTTACCACATTAATGGAGCCTGTCTGTGCAACGAGGGCTTTAAAGGTCCCAGCTGCCAGGACCGCTTCTGTCCCAATGGCCTGTATGGACTCATCTGTGACAAATACTGCCCCTGCAAAGCTGCAAACACACTCAGGTATACAACTGGGGAGGTCATGTTAAGTGTTTCTGTACATGTTATTTACTTTGTGAATAATAAATGACTGTGATGGAATTACTGCAGTAGTTATAGATGTTTGGGTCAAGCATTTTGTTTGCAGTTCTTTTTCTGATACATTTAGAATTAGATTCTTATTAAATTCAATCATTTTGAGCTTTTGACTTCCTACTGTATACTGTGCATACTTGTTTTATAGATACACAAAGTGAGCATAATTTATTCAGGATGTATAGTTTGACTCTGGATATAGTAGTGAACTGAATTTGTGTATTTATTAGCATGAAATGTGTATGCATGTTAATGTGGATCTGAGCAATAGTAATGTTTATATATATATATATATATATATATATATATATATATATATATATATATATATATATATATATATATATATATATGTATATATACACACACACACACACACACACAACTAGAAACTGTGTTTGGCATAAATGGAAATTTGATAGTAATAATGAGAACTGACATTGGGTTAAAAATGTGTTATGGACAATAATATTAATACATGTTACTTTTATAACAGTTTAGGGAAGGGGACATTTGTGTCTCCTAAAGTAACAAGATATAAAAAAAAACCATGACTAACCCTGCACAAAAATTAAAGATGCCTACTAATCAGTGTTGTTGTCATCTCAGGCTGTGATAAACTTTTTCACTGAAAGTTTTAGATAATGTTAATCCGTGACACAGAGACACTGTCATCCTCCAACAACATGAGAGGAAACCTGTATGAGAGTCTAAATATAAGAAGGATATTCATTTAATGGACATTGTGTCCCTGTACAATGTCAACCAGCTTACAGCACTGACTTCTAATCTCTTTCCTTTTATAGCTGTCACCCTTTGTCAGGAGAGTGCACCTGTGCAGCAGGGTGGGCAGGGCTTTACTGCAACGAGACCTGTCCAGCTGGTTACTATGGTGAAGGCTGCAGGGAGATGTGTACCTGTGCTAATGGAGCTGACTGTGACGGCATCACAGGAGCTTGTACTTGTGCACCTGGATATATAGTAAGTCGACATGCTGTGTCCAAGATAAATGGAGTGCATCAATATCATCATCACAGATGCTGTTTCATATATTTTTTCTCTTCAAAGGGACCTTTAACTAGAAATGAGAATCATCTCACAGATGCAGGTGTTGACAATGTTTGACAATACATCAGAGTACTTTGACCCGGCTGGGGCGGCTGCTCAGTTGGTAGAGCCGGTTGTCCAATGACCAAAGGGTCGGTGGTTTGAATCTTGCCTCTGACTGTCCGCATTTCAGAGTGTCCTTGGGCAAGACACTGAACCCTAAATTGCTCCCAGTAGGGTCTGGCTTTGCTTTCATTGAATGAATGGATTTTTAATTATTGTGTCCAGCGTAAGAATATGCCCAGCCCTTACATGGGCTTATAAGACACCCAAAATATAAACCAAAGACCAAATGCCAGACAATAGGCTCAATAGATATGAACAAGACAGCGTACTGACCTAGTTAAACAAACACATCAGCCGCTTTTTCCAGGCTTTACAAACAAATAATGCTAATTTATATACATTTGAACTAAACAACCATTTCATCTTGTCATCATCAGTGCTCCAGAACATATCAGGGTTCCAAATAAACATCTCATTAAACACAGAGGCTCTTAGTTCATCATTTAGAGGACAATACAAAAGAAAATGTGATTCATTTCCCACTTTCCCCAAATCTCACAGTCCACAAAGTCTGTTTTCTTCTAGGATTTGGTTAAATCTCCAAGTTTCTAAGGCCAAGGGAAGGATTCCTGTATGCAACTGAGCAATTAGGGACCTTCGGTTTCTGGTCAAGTTTGCGCTGACATAAAACTCTGTTTTATATGTGTTTTTCAGTTCAGTTCAGTTTTCAGTTCTATGTCCGCAGCTTTGGTTTCACCAGTATCCCCTTCACCCATTTTTTGTCAAAAGCAGACATTAGGTTAGCTCTGATCTTGTTAATGCTACATGAAAGGTTGTTGTGGAATATATTTTGAAGTTGTGCTTCCACAGAGACAGCTCTGACTTCTGCCACCCAAGGGGACCTTGTCCTACTCCAGCCAAATACTTATATTAATAATTTGATTAATTATTGCATGGTGGCAGCTACACTCATACACTCAGACACCTACTGGTATATGAGTGTGCTGAAAAACTCACTTTTTCTTCAGTTTTCTCTGTTTTGATCTAATAACCTTTGAATTAACTATGATTATTCATGATGATCTAAATGTAATGTATAAAATTAAATATAAAAAAATTACATGATTTACAGTAAAAAAAAAAAAAAAAAAGCTAATTATAGAGGATAATGTTATAGTAAATGGTGATAAATCAAAGAAAGGTTAATATAGAGAAAAAATCATTTAGAAACTGACACAAAAGTAACACTGGGTCTTTATGGGTTAAGTTCTCCAAGTTCTCTAAGTACAGTACATGAAGTAAACATTACACTAAATATAGGGGACTAGTAAAGAAACTGGCTTTCCTCCTCTGCTAGTATTTCAGTCAGCAGCAAATAATTAAAAGAAGACCTAAAGTGTAATTAAATGAATTTACTGACATAGTGTAGATGGTTGAAGGAAGATGAAGCAGCATTAGAGGAGTCATCATTTTGCAGAGACAGTCACACCATGAGCCATACTTTAGCATCCCCCCAGTAGAGTCTTCACAGTGGGTGTAGAGAAAGAGTAAAAATAGTCTTCCTGATGATTTATTTTGATGTGATTGAGTGCACTGCAGAGACCTTTTGGACAGCAAGGTCTGGCAGAAGTTGCATCATTCTGAAAGTGAAATGACAGGTGACAGCAGCAAAAAAAAGAGACAGTTTTAAGATTTGAAAACGAGATGACAGGGACATACGTTAAAAAAAAAAAAAAAACTATATGTGTAATAAGCCACAAGCAAGACTGTACAAACAAAGTGGATGTAGCCGCTGTGACATCATCCATTGTTTTGCAGGCAGTAGTTGCAGTTGCATTTTGGCCTCTGCCATCTTGATAATCCATCAGTGTATTCTCCCTCACCTGTTTATGGGTTTGTTTGTGTTTCAGTAGAATTACATAAATTCTATTGCAGCAATACTGATAAAACCTAGTAGAAGGGAGCCAAGGACAAACCTACTGAACTGTGAAAAAGTGTGAAATATTTGCTATATTTCACATTCCAGATATGGCCTTTCATTGAATCACAGGGATTTGGGACCTTGGCAGAGGTATGCACTTTCAGGTTGCATTTCTAGCTTTACATGTGCAGCTTGTGGAAATTCCAAATACTGTGAGAGACTTGCATATAATTATATTTTGCCACATTTAATCACACAAACCAGATGATTCTAGTTTCAGGCATTAGAGTAAAGCATCTCTCAGCTGTTAAAGTAACAAGAAAAGCATAGAGTTAGTTCATTTTTGGGAACATGAGTTTATTTTTCCAATTATAACCAAACAATAATTCTCATAGGAATGAAATAATTCAAATTACCTGGGGTGTACAGTATTTATGAATTAAATCCAACAAAAACTGAGTCACTCTTTTACTTATAAACACCATTTTGGTAAATGAAGAACTGGTCTGCAATTCAACCCCCCCTCCCCTTTCCAGCATGTGAAGTTAATATCTAGAGGTTTTGTTGCAGCAGGTGCAGAACATGGTCTACAACATACTGAAGGAAATTTATCAGCTGGTGTTGACTCTGCAGGTTTAGTCATAGAGTGCGTGGCTCATAATGAGGAGAGGCTACTGCAGGTGCAAACCCTGTGATATAGGTCAAACTAAAGGAGAAAGACAGTGTGTAGATGTCAGGTCAGTACTGTATATCTAAGCAATAATAAAAGGATGGATTCTATGCTGTTCAGAGACTTACTTGTGTGGTACATCCTGGTAATTTTCAGTATTAGCAACCAGAGTCAGTCCAGTCCACTTTATTTATGTATCCCAAAAGCATGAAGACCTGTTTTTTCCTTAAGGAGCTTTACAAAATGTATTGAATGCCCTCGCTATTCCTGCAGTGCAGATGTCCCCCAAAAACCCTTTAACGCACAAAAAAAAAGGCTAAATCTCATGAAGAGCAACAGAAGAGGGTATACAGTCAACATACACCGCACATACAGGGTGTATAAAAAAAACCTGTACATTTTGAAAAATTACCCCTAGTTCCGCATTTGATCATTTTTTGGAATTTTCTTTTATGGACGTCAGTAGGTAGGGGATTGGTGGATATTTTTCCAAATTCACAGACCCATGTTTTCATGCATGCGTGAGCAGGGGCAAATTGTGCAATCCAAGTCAAAACTGGTTTGCGCGAAGTAGCGGTGGGATTTAAATCCAGTCAAAGGTCATGGGAGGGGACAGTGGGCATCCATCTTGTTTTCCACAAAATTGCCAGGTTACAGCATTAACACTTTGGCCACCATGTCAGTTTCATTTCTTTACCCTTGGCAGCTGCTCATGTCTCGGACTCAGATTTACCCCGACGTGTATACATGTATGGGAGGTCGGCACTCCCCAGATTCCAGCATCTGTCTGCACATGAGAATGTATGCTGCAGTAACAGGATGGCTGCAACCTGGGAAGGGGAGATTCATCCTGCCATACAAGATACGGAAAGATGAGTATGGCTAGATGGTTATAGATGGAGAATCGATGGTTGTTTCAGAAAAGAGAAGCTACTCATTGCATCAGTTTGAGTTAAAGAACATGTTGTAGCTGAAACATATATTATTCACTGGAGTAATTATTACCTCCGCCATTGTATTGTGATCATTTTGCTTTGTGTGTTTGTTTGTTTGCGTGTTTGTTTGGTAGCAACTTTACGGGAAAACTATTCCAACATCTTTACCAAATTTTACCCACAGATAGGCCTAGGCCCTGGGACGAACCCATTCAATTTTGGGCCAAGTAGGCCAAAGTTCAAGGTCACAGCAAGGTCACAAAATCTCAAATTTTCTTATCTCTCATCATTGAGCAATTTTCGAAAATTCATAAAAAAATTAAAAACGACTCCGATTAGCCTCCAATTTGATACACCCATAGCTTATAAAAATATCTTGTATCTGGCACAAAATTGTCCACATCCACTGTGGAATGTGGACTCTTTGGACATTTCAGTTGAACATTGAAAATCCCATTTACAACACATTTTTTTAACTCAACAAATATTGATTGGAATTTAATGTAATTTGACATACACATGACTGGTACCAAGCTTCAACTTTTTCTGCTCTATGGAACAACCTTGAAACTGTTTAATTTAAAAAGAAATAGTCGATCCACACTTGCACACCATTCGTGGTGCTTGGCGGAGGTTTGCGTTCTCTGAACACTTGTTATCTAATGGAAACATCATTAAGCGTGAACATAAGGTTATTACAGCAGGTGGAGACTTATTTTTTTTGGCCAGGCGGTATGGAATATATACAAAACTATCCAAAATCATGACACCAGTAGGTTTGTTGTTTTAGCAAAGCTATAACCACCATATTTCACAGGAAAAAGACTGAGAAATATAGTCGCGGAAAAATTATTAAACCATCAAAAGTCATCAGAAACAATGGTTTTGCAATCAAGTACTAACTCATGTGTGTATCATGTGACTAAAACAGACAGAAAAGAAAACCTGGAATGCCTAAAAACACTGTTTTTGTCAGTACAATGCCATAGATATTAATGTAAGAACTTAAGTGATTTTGGTTATTATCAAGAAAACATGGAAAATGGATAGATATCAGCTCTGAAATTAAACTACTATGAGCTATTTTTGTTGTTATCATTATATTTGTCCAAACAAACGGATCTTTAGTTGTATCAGGCATTAAAATGAACAAGAAATTGAAGAAAACAAGGGTGGTCTAATAATTTTTTCCACGACTGTACATATGCAAACGCATCAAAACCCTGAGAAGAACGAAGCTAAAGGTGACCTGAGACTTTTCCACAGCACTGTATACGCAGAACATAATGACATGATAAAGAGTTTCCAGTCACGTGGATCTGAACAAAACAGACAGAATAAACTGACACCCACTTACAACCAGACTGTATAATCAACGTATGTTGCCACGGTGATATGACCCATTGGTTTTAGAATACAATGGCAAATCCTTAGTTCAAGAATATGGACCATAGGGTGGAGCTGAGGAAGCATGAGGCATTTATGAAACCACACTAATACAGATTCACTGAAAACACATGAAGTAGCTGTCAAAAAAAAACCACATATCAGGAAGTAAAGATTTCTGTTAGGTCTCAAATCTAATTTCAGAATTAATACTTTACAAAAGAACCACCAGAACAGTTTTTAGAGTAGCAAATGACACCATAATTACTCCTTAATGGCCTGGTCATTTTATACATAGAAGTCATTTATAGCCAGGTGTTTTTTTCCAACCAGCACCGAGCAGCTGTGCATGCTTTACACTTGAAGACACTGCCACACTGACCCCTGTTTCCAGCAGAGGTTGTTATTTACAACAACTCACCACACAGCCTCTGTTCACACACATTTACTGTGTGGGAGGGAGGCTGAAATCCAAATCCAGCATCTGGACGAGGCAGTTAAAACCTGGGGCTTTATAAATTTGTGGTCAGGACCATTTTGTGCAAATTCAGCTCTGGTATAAATTACGATTGGAATTGGAGATTAAATTAATACACATCACATTTCTGAATACTCATTCGAAAGGTTATGTTTTTGTCCCTGTTTTTAGTTTTGTCGTCAGCACCGACTTCATTTACATTTAGGCTGCGACAAGAAATGACAAATTGCTTTTAGTGAGATGATGCCACCCTCTTTCCACTTATCAAAATCTTAATGTTTTCGCTCACAACTCTTCATCTGCCCGTTATATAAATCTGTTTATCAGTTAGGGATGCACCGATACCACATTTTTCCAGACCGAGTACAAGTAAAACAAAAACAAAACAAAAAACAAACAAACAAAAACAATTATTAAAGCCAAAAGGAACATTTGCACAAACTTTAAACAATGCAAACAACAATAAGGAATCTGAATTTAATCTCTCCAAAATCCTCTCGCCTGGTGGTATTTTGGTATGTCATCATTGGCACTTCTTCCATTTATAGTAACTACACCTTCAAACCCATGTCACACAGCAATAGAACTAAAGATTAAACATACCATAAAGTAACTTAACATGTTAAATAATGACTGACCTAAAAGTAGTGTTAGACTAAATCTGTGCACTTGCAAATAGATTCAATGTAATATAAATTTCAGCAAAAAAAATAAATAAAAAAAAGAAAATATTGTATAAAATTAAGAGCTTTGTGTCATAATTGTTTTATGTATGTATAATATTTAAGTGTCAAGCTATAATCAAAATTAATTTAACAAAAATGCATTAGTGTTTGAGGGTTACCATCTTCTTAAAGTTGTGCGGCTGCAGGTATGGCTATCACGCTTATTTTTTTTGCATTTTTCTAATTTGTATTTTCCTGTGCATAACAATAATATGTGATGTGTTATTTAAATAGTTGCAGAGCTTATGTTTGTTTAGGTGAAATATTCTGAAGACACTTTATCCCCAGGTTTTAAGTAGGGATGCACCAATACCACTTTTTTCCAGACCAAGTACAAGTACTTACATTTGAGTACTTGCCAATACTTAGTGCTGATAAGAGTACTTAATAATACCATTACAGTTCTTAGTTACTTTTGAAAATGTGCTTTATTGTCATTGTCATTAGTCTGCCTGTAACAAAATGCTGCTACTGACATTTAATTCATTGGAATGAGTGTTTCTCAATCAATCCATCAGGGGGCGCCACTCTTAATTCACCATACTGGCTGAATACCACGAAGAAAAGACAAAGAAAGTCAGTAGTAATACACATGGGGATGACAGAGGTAACACTAATGTGGATACTAATGTTGATGTTGATGAGGGTAGTTGTCATAAATCTGTCAGTAGTTTTTCTCTAACTCACACAGTCGCTCTTTGAACAGATCCTCTACCTCCACGGTTCCCGCTGGTATTCTCCGTCTGGGTATGCATCCACCAGCACCTGGAAAACAGATGGAATGTACGCAGAGGACAGACAGAACGCTCCGTCCATATCTGTCTGTGTCTTTAACATTACTTGCAGTCAGCGTTACTTTTGTCACTGTCATTTATTTTGAAAAATCTCCACACTGCTGACATTACTCCTCTGCTGCGTACCTGTTGCACTTAACTGTGAATGTGACGGTGCTGTAAGTGGTATCAGTGTGGTTGTATTGGTACTTTTACAAGTATGAGTACGAATACACACACTGAGTATCGGACCCGATACCCGATACTGGTATCGGCATCGGTGCATCCCTATTGTCAGTGTAGGAACCAGAAAACAGCTCAAACTCTGACCATACTCCATTCTGTTAGTCAGTCTATCATGTAGGATTCAAGCGTTTAAGTATTTTAGCCATTTATTTATATCCTTTCCTATGTGTTTATTCATTTGAAATTCAGCTCCACTGTGTCTGGATCTGGGTTATCCTGCTGCTGCTTTGTTACAGAGGCATCAGGATCAGAATTCAGGATCTGGGCGACACAGACCTTTTTCTGAGTCCTACAACTGTCTCTGAACGTAGCTACCGCAGTAACCACAGCCCTTCCTTTAAATTATTCACTGGGCAATTTGCAATAGTGAGCCAAAGTCCCACTCCCTCTGTTTGTGGCCCAAGAGGCCTCATTTTAGGAAATAATTGTATTGTATTGTATAATGGCATAATTTTTTGATACCTTTTGAATGATGCTGTCATTTAAACATATGATTTATTTCAGTGTCAAGTCAAGAAAATCACAGTTTGTTATAAAACTGTTGAACTGCTGAAGACTGTCAAAGTACATAGACACCTGAAAGTCACAGAGGTAATGCTCTGTTTTCACAGTCTGAAGACGTCTCTGCAGCTTCAATACAACTAAACTGGAGTGAAATAAACCTCCTAAATAAACCCACCAAATAAATAATAACTTTTCACTTCATTCTCAAAGAACAAGGTGTAATATGCAGAGGTCATGGTGTCAGTGACATCTATCACATGCAACAAAAGGATCCAGTCGACTAAGCTGTTCAACACTGAACTGGAGTTTACTTTACTATCTTTACCACAAACAAACACAAACTTTCTTTACTACTAAAGTACATTATGAATTTACAAACATATGTGTAAATGGTGACTCAATTCAAATGGAATCAAACATTTTTTGTTATTCGATATATCATTGACCTAATTTTATCCAACGTTAGCTCCCATGGGGCACATCGGAACAGGTGAGACTTCAGCTTTCTTTGGCACATCAGTAGAAAACCTTAGTGTTGATGAGCACTGAACTTATAAGTAAAGAGTATTTAGTTTCATAAGAAATCTACTCAGTTTTATTGTATGTATTTTATAGTTACATGGTTTTTAGCTTACCAGCCGACAGGCCGTAAGCTATTGTCGTCATGTGCCGTCCGGCGTCTGTCGTCCGTTGCAAAAATTTCAATCGTCTTCTTCTCCAAAACTACAATTCTGATTGACTTCAAGCTTGGTAAACAGCTTCTTTATGATGATGTCAACAAAAGTTAGTGAAATTATTTGGATCCGGATCTGATTCTGGATTTGGTGCGACTTTGAAAAATTTCCCCATTATAAGAGATAGGAAGTGGATTGATGCAATAACTCAGTAAATATACATGATATCAAGTGGAAATTTCTACAGTACAGCCCTGATGGGGAGATGACCAAAACGTAATGGCCACATGCTGATCAGGATCTTCTTCTGGATCCGGGAACTTACGCAAAATTTGCCATGGCCTCTTATGGAGAAAAAATTTCAATTGTCTTTTTCTCCCAAACTACAGTTCTGATTGACTTCAAACTTGGTATACAGCTTCTTTATGATGATGTCAACACAAAGTATTGAAAGTGTTTCAGTCCGGATCTGATTCTGGATTTGGTGTGACTTTGAAAAATTTTCCCATTATAGCAGATAGGAAGTGGATTGATCCAATAAATCAATAAGTATCAATGATATCAAGTTGGAATTTGAATTTTTTACAGATCTGACTGGAATATGATTAAAACATGGACTATTTCTGTAATATAATAAATACACATAACTGGGTGATAATAAATGGCATCTGGATATATTTCCCAAAGCTTTTAATTTGGCCGGTAAGCTACAGGGCCATTGGTCCTGTTTTTATAGTTGGTCTATGTCTGCATATTGTACCAACTTATTACATTCTACCAATATGAACCCTGTCTCTCAGTAGAGCATGAGTTACTGTAGTTATATGCTTATTTATTTATTATTCTGGTTTTTAATCGGTTTTATATTGCAATTTTGAAAATTCTGCTAATGTGAAGATTTAGGTTGACATATTTTGGTTGATGTCAGAAGATGATGATAGTTAGCGGGGCCCTCAGGGAATTTTGGCACTGACAGAGTGTTGAATGGCCAATTTAGTAAAAACATCAATATTAAGGATATTTATATTCTTCATAAATGTGCAGTGCACTGCCAACCAATGTTGGCAGCACACTGTTTTGGCATTTTCTGTACTTTTGTGCTCTACAAATTATACAAACACAAACAAGGAACAATTGTTTCTTCAGTTGTATTTTTTGTAGAAGTTGTCATCTTTTGGTTTGATTTAGTAAAACAATAAGTTTGATGTTAAATTAGAAACATGGATAGATTTCAGGGGCCATGTTGCTAGTAAACTGACATTTACTGGTGGGTGTATATTAGTGTATGGTTTTTGACTGGCATGTAAAGCAGTGTGGTCTGATCCCCCTGGTGTGTTGAGTGATCCTGTGGTGACTGAATGGAGATGAGGCACCTAGAAGCAGGAAGATGACAGGGACTTTGATAATTGGGCCGAAAACATCAGGGATTTTCAGCAGATGAAAGTCGGATGAGTGCTGGAGATGAATGTCCGTTTGGTTTATAGCAGCTAAATTCAGATGGATGCTGCTCTCAGCGGAGAGAGCTATTGATTTAGAAGGAATTTATGCTACAGTGGTAAGTTGCAATGTGGTACTTTGTGTGTCACTGTGTGGACAAGACACCGGCTTTAAACTGAATTTATATGTGGTATTGTCACCATTTTGGATGGTTGGGTCAATATCTGTAAACATACTGTGAGCAAAAGTGAACCAAGTGTTGAAATCTGCAGAGCTGGATGTGTCAAGACCATGAAGAAAACCTGTATTAAAAATGCTCAGGTACATTTTGTGCTAAATACTTATGTTAAACAGTTATGTTTTTCATGTGCATCATTTCCCTCTGGACAATTATAATTAATTACAATTTCAGCCTCAAGTGATTGTATTAAAGTCATTATTATTTGGTCTCTAATTACAAGACTAATCATTGTAATTGTTTCATTGGGTTGTCTTCTAGTCTTGGCTGTTTTTCACAAGAATTTAAGAAAAATATACTTTTGTCATCATGAGGACAGAATAAATGAGAATGAACCCCTAAAAGACTACATAGATGAGTGGTTCCCAACCTTTTTTGGCTCATGACCCCATTTTAACATCACAAATTTCTGGTGACCCCAGACATTCAAAACGGAGACTTTTTTTTTTTTTTGCTAAAATTATTTTGTTTTTGATCATGTAATAATGTGCTATAATATGTTGCAAATAAACCTTAATTTTAGACAACATTTAGTCCATATAATGTATATTATTATGGACGGAGGCAGGTGTAGATTACTGCACAAAGTGAGAATTTTATTTTCTTTGGTCAGGATATGTGCAGTCAGTCCAGCTTGGATTTACAAGGCTGATAATTAATACTGAACAAACAAGAACTCAAACTATGAATTATGAAAGAGCTGCAGCATCTGAAACCGACCACAATGAACATTTGAAAGATAAACAGAACCACATTGCTTCAGTTTCAGACTCACAATTTGTCATGTCTTTTATGGATTGAGATTATCTCTGTCAACTCACCATGTATTTTGTATTTTGTAATACGTTGTTTTTTGTTTTTTGTTTTTTTTTTTTCCATTTTTATCAGTTACTAGAATATTCATGGGGTGACCCCATTCGAATTCCAGGCGACCCCACATGGGGTCCCGACTCCAAGGTTGAAAACCACTGACATAGACCAAGAACTGCCTAAATCTGTTCGTGTATTTTTAAAAATTTTATTCCTTTTCTATAAGTTAACACTAAGTGTCGCCCACCCCCCATGAATTTGCAATCTTTTCATTCTTACCATTTTTACTAGTGCATCAGTCAGCATCATGCATTATCTTAGGATGAACGTACTATATGTGATTTAAAAAATAAATAAATAAAAATACACTGTGGTTTGGTTTTTGAAACCAGTAACTCCATAGTCAAGCAAAGACATTCTTTTTTTCAGGGTGATAACTCATATTTCTAGACTGTGGGCTGCTATTTTGTTATTTTCATAAAGGATACAACATAGTGTTATTTATTTAGACGAGAGGGTGAAAATCAGGAAGAGTGAATGATGAAACTCAACAAACTAACACAAACTTAAAACAAGGATCACACTGTAAACAGCAATGCATGCAGTGTAAACACCCTGATTAATGCAATAGCTGGTCTGATTAGATTAGCAGACAAGCTGACAGCTCATGTAATGCAAAACTGAATTAAAGCTAACCTTATCTGGTCCACTGACAGTGTTCTTAAGTGTAACTTCACAACCACAACTAAATCTAAATCTAAAAAAACACAAATATTTTTTCATTAAATTTAAACTATAAAAGTCCAACTCACCACTGTTACTGTAAGTGGTGACATCTTTAGTCCTTCATATATACAAGACTTAATATAAATGAAACATGTGAGTTTTTATATGTGACCCCTGGAATTGTGCAAAAAGGAGAAATGATCTACAGAGACCAAAACTGTTTTGTTTGTAACCAGGCTGCAGTCTTCTTTATTTCCACTGTAAAGTCGGACATTAAACCTTGTGGCTCTATGGGGATTGAGTTTCACTTGGAGTCTCTGTATCACCTGATTGAATTCTATGTAAATCAGTGCGGATCGATTGTAATGGGAGGATTCAAGTTGCCTCAGAAAGCTGAGAACCCCACAGTTCAGATACAGTCTAAATTCATTTGGTAAAACATACACTAAAGGGCATTAAAAACACACAGTCAGTAATCAGTCTGAAGCTGCTGATTGTAGACAATAAGGTCCAAATAAATAGCATTTTGTGTAAATGTTTGAGTAAATATCAAAAGAATTTCAGGTCATTTGACAGCTGCAATTGTGCAGCACACACACACACACACACACACACACACACGCACACACACACGTATTGTGTCAATTGTCTTAGTTAATTCTACAGAAGTTTTTAGCTCAATAGTTTTTAATCTTGCACTTCTTTCCATGTCTGGTTTGCTGTTGTATGATTAACCAATTTATTTATTTCTTCTTCTTTTTTTTCCTCCTCTCTCTTCTTCTCTCCTTCTTCTTTCTTTTATGTCTTATTCTTGGAAATGTTACGGAACTTTTAGAATGTGAGCCTCTTTTTATGTATTTGGCTGTAACCGTTCAGCCTGAGCAAACTTTCCTATATCTGTCATGTTCAACGATTTTCTTCCAGTATATTAGTACTTCATAATCTATGTGATGTTTTATTATGTTGGTCGTTTGTCTAGGGCAACAAACGGAAACAAGAAAAGCAATCAGACAGCGCAGACCTCTGCCAAGACAGATCTGCCCCCACCCCTCAATCACCACCAAAATCTAATCATTTCTTCCTTGTGCCAGTATCAACATTTCCTGAAAATTTCATGAAAATCCATCCATAACTTTTTGAGTTATCTTGCTAACAAACAAACAAACAAACAAACAAACACACAAACACTCACGCACACACGCAAACACACAAAGCAAAGTGATCACAATACCTCCTGGGGGAGGTAATTAGTTTCTCTGCTAAATCTGGTGCATGTATCTTTTTCTTTGCAACTAATGCCAATACACACTGTCCTGTAATTAAATTAATAAATATAAAGATTACAGATTCCTAAATGCAAATGGAAATTTTTGTTAATATCATGTACAATCACCACTGAAGCAGGATAATTTAATTTAATTTAATTTAATTTAATTTAATTTAATTTTATTTTATTTTATTTTATTTTATTTTATTTTATTTTATTTTATTTATTTGCATATCACAAACAGCAAGAAAAAAATATTTAAAAACAATTGTCATGCAAGTAACACCATCGAGCTGGAGAGGATAGAAGCCAAAAAAGGCTTATATAAATACCTCCCCAGAAATAAACAATACACAGAAAAAAAAGAAGAAAATTATGATATAACTGAAAAAAATCATCTAAAGTAAAAAAAAAAACAAAAAAAAACAAACAAAAAAACCCCCTAATGATATAAAGCCTTACATTTTTTTGTAAATTCAAGTCCTTTTCAAATGCTTTTTAAATAATGATAAAGACAATGTTGATTGAAGTTCAGGTTTTAGATTAATCCAAAAATGCGGTCCACAATATTTTAGAGAATACTGACTGACAGAAGTTTGGTAGTATGGAAGATAAAATTTGCTTGAGTATCATGTAGGATAATTGTGAATGACAGAAGACAACATAAAAAAGTCCTGGTTGGTGATTCTGAATAGGAGCAGTTTTACTTGGTTGACCACTGTGGAGTTAGATTCCTGGTGCTGTCAGTCTGTCTGTAGTGTCTGTTTATCCGTCATATAGTGCTGTGATGAGCTCAGGAGTGTTTTGCTGTCTGTGTACATCCTGCTGTACATCCAGCACCTATCAACGGTCTGGTCTTGTTGATTTACACTCAAGTATGTCGTGGTGACTACTGATGATTAGTGAGGGTTTTCACTACTGGTCACTGTGTGTAATTCACACTCATCAACATGTTGACTGGATCCTGAGTGTAGATTTTGTACAACCTGAGTACAGATTGATTTGTTGATTTAAAAAAACAAAAATGCCCAGTGTGGGAGATGACCTAGTAGTAAAAACTATAATTTCTTTTAGAGATTTTTGAGGTTTCACATAAAAATTTAACTGTTTGAGAATTGTGCATCTGTAAAAGTCACTTAGTATTGTGTCACTGATGCTGCAAAGGACTTAATTTAATGAGTAATAAAAGATGTTATAATGCACACAGAAGAAAATTGGGGGTGTTATTTACTTAGGAAACAGGAAAGTATTTGCACTTAGAATTGTAAGTAAATTCTACAAGGGGGAATCAAGTAAACTTTACTTGTGGATATATGTTTATTTTACAAGCAAACCTCAGGTAATTTACTGATGATTATTCATATTGTCATTGCATTTTACTTTCTCTTTTTTTGTAAGTTTTACTTAAACTCTGACTGCTTCAAACTGAAAAATGCTAATATACCTAAAGCTAACGGCTTTTCAAGGTAATTTTTAAATACTGTGACTTTTTGGTAGAAGAAAGTTGCGGCAGACTGAACATTGGTCGCACTTCTCAGATCCCAATAATACACCACACACTTATGAAAAGACAGTGGTATTTACTTTCATCAAATGATACATGAGAAAAACAGCATAAATTCTGTGACAGTAGCACAGATCATTCAGTCATGGTGTCAAACTGAAATATTCCTTCCACCAGTTTACTCAGTTACTCTCCCCTATAGGCAGAACATGAATCATAGAACTACAGAACAGCAACCTGCTTTTAATGAATATTTACAGCTTGCAGGGTAGCGCACCATCACATGACTTAGTGACACTGTAAACTACACGAGTCACATGACTTGGCACAAACTGCCCCCATTACGATCAGTGTGGCTCACTGCTATACTTTTTCTAACTTTTATTATTGGACAATATACAAGTAAGATTTACACAACATTTTACATATTTTTTCTGTAGTTTAACCTCCTGAGACCCAGGAAATGTCAGCAAAGTACAAGCTTTTTTGTTTTTTTTAATTAAATAAGTGCCTATATTGTAAACATCATGATGCAACTGTAACAGACTGAGTACAAAGCCTGAACCCAAATGCAAGACCAGCAAACAGATGAGAAGTTGAGTGTGTTGATTAAACACAATCACAGGGGAAAATACACAACACAGAATAGTTAACACGTCTGTGAAGGCATGGGTATCTGGACTCGACGTCCGGGCTGTGAGCAGGGTCAGCGGGCGGTCAGCACGGCCGAGCCGGAGTAACCCCGACAGCAACCTGACTAGGGCAAAACAGAGGGATGTCAAAAAACAGGCCAGGTCATACACAGGAGAGCAAAACAGAAGGCAACGGGACATGAGGGACAGGCTTACTCACGGTCAAAATCCAGGCGAGGGTCAAAACACACAGG
This sequence comes from Sphaeramia orbicularis, assembly GCF_902148855.1. Lineage (NCBI taxonomy): Eukaryota > Metazoa > Chordata > Actinopteri > Kurtiformes > Apogonidae > Sphaeramia > Sphaeramia orbicularis. The sequence continues at coordinate 7,763,225 of NC_043959.1, forward strand.
TAAACGTTGGAGGCTGAGGTAATCAGGGGAAAAGGCAGAATCGGAAGTCGGATGAACGAACCAGGTCACAAACAGACGAGCAGGCAGAACAGGAACAGGCAGAATCAGTGGTCAGTAGACAAAACGGGTCACAACGGGCAGACAGACTGACAGGATCCAAAAACGCTGGTGAGTAAGCACAACGAGTGTAGCAAAAAAAACAGGAGAAGACACAAGGTTTAAATACACAAGAGGGCGAGAAGACAATCAGACACAGGTGGAACATATCAGGGTGGAGTCAGGTAATCAGAGCAGGTGAAACAATCAGGGAAGGGAAGTAAAGACACCAGACATGACACATGTGGGAAACTTAACAAAATAAAACAGGAAATGACAGACAAAACAGAAAAGACAGACAAAATCCAGTCTGGGAGCAGACATGACAGCAACAGTTTTTTCAGATGCAGTTTTTAAAATTTTTATGGAATGTCCTTTGTGGTGGACAGTTTTGTTTTCTTTTTTTTTGTGTAAAGTTTTGAAAACTCCTGTCCACAAATGTGAACAGAAAACCCATAGCTGGGTCTTAGGAGTTTAAATTGCCTAGGTAAACTTACTTGGTATTTCTAGGTTCATACGTAATGACTATAACCATTGAATATTATGTAAAAATACATTATACAACTTACTCTTCCCATACAGTTTATTTATTACACAAATGACATATTTAGTTGTACTTGAATAATTCTATTTCTCACTGATACTTACAATTAGAAAATAAAAATTGTGACAGTTAACCTAATAAATATTACTACACCAGAAAATCCTATTTTTCAGTGCACTGGTATAAGTATACTGTATTGTTACTATACAAGAAGAAACAGTCATTAAATATTAACTATCTTAATTTACTGCCTCTGATTTCACATTGATTAATGAGCTAATAACCCTCCAAATGGATCATGAATATCAGGATCCATTGATCTGCACATGTTTCGTATTCTTCGGGTCACTCATTATAAAAACTCTTAGTTCCCATGGGATATTCTGATTTTCCCTTTTGGACCCACACACCTTATTTATTAACAACGTTTTTTTTTTTTTCCTCCCTCTTTTTTCTTTTTTTTTTTTTTAAATTAAAAAAGTCCTTAATTCACCAACTTTTTAATAAGGTTTCTCTCTTCTCCTGTCTTTGCACATTTGGCTTGCTTTGTGAATATTAGATTAATAGCAATTTAAAAGCAGCAGGTTGAAGCAGGCAGCTTTAATTAGTGCAGTTTATATGTTGAAGGTCCTGATCAATGAAACAACGTGCTTGAGGTTCAGGTTGTGAGAAGACTCTCACAGCATGCCAAGGGAGCAGAGTAAGGTTAGACATCGGGCTAATGTCAAACTGTCTGTCTGCCTCCTCTGACCATGTTCCCTATTGATTGAACAAGCGCAGATGTCGTGTTCCTCTGCAGGGACTCTTCTATAATATATGTACTTGTTATGTTGTTCATTATATCTATACCATCACTTTTAATGTATTCATGGCCTTTAATGAATATAAAGATGAACTCAGGCCATTTTGTGCTGAAAGCAAGTTGTTGTTTTTTTTTTTTTTTTCCTGAAACAAGTAAAGACATAAACGAAGAAGAAAAATCAATGGACCAAAGAGTGTCCACTTGTGTAATTTGTTGGTGATTTTATGCCTCATTATGTTTTCATTGTCCAAGTGTCTGTGTGTCTGTCTGGTTTTCGCAAACCCAACACCTTAGGATGTTATGTGACAAATATAGACTTGGACTGTCGTTTGATTTTGGAGGTCAAAGGTCAGTGTCATCACAGAAACATCACAAAGCACTTTTGGACATACCTCAACAATTTGCTCATCAGTCATAAAAAAATTCATGGCTTTTTGGAGCCAGATGTGACTGTATTTAGACAAAAGGGAGGTGCTGTGGAAGAGTGATGAGTGAACAAATGCTTCATATTATTGTATCATATCAATAAAGTCTTATCGTATCTCATCTCATAGTAAAACAGTGAGCTTCATCAACTATTCACTAACTTACTGCTTTGACAGACTTGTTAGTGTGTCTTCTTAATGGTAACTACAGTGGAGCTGTCAGGAAAACCTGTCAATTAGAGCCCACACCACATCAAAACCCTCTATTAGACCTAAAATCATATTAATGGAGAAATAATTTACAACGCAACCCTATAACATTTATTAGGGCAGTGTTTTTCAACCTTGGGGTTGCCTGAAATTTCTAGTAATTGAAAAGAAAAAAAAATTACTAATAGAAAATATTTTTAATGATTCAATATATATTTCATTGTAATTAAAACACCACACACTTTACCAAATAAAAATCAAGTTCAAATAAAATGCAGGATATAATATCTGAGAGGGCATATCTTGATTGACCTGATCATGTGACCGTGTGCGTTACTACGCTTCAACCTGCCCAACCTGAAATATTGACACTGCATTTTTACTGTGTAGTTGATAAAAAGGGAAGCTACAAATGAGTCATAAATACAATGTGTAATTCACAAAGCACCCACAAAGAATAGAATTTGTGCATCAATGTTACACCTGAGTCATTTATACAGATGTAACAGAGGGAACATTTAACATTTGGGACAAAACTGGCTCCTTCCTATGCAATTAATCTCAAAATTCTGTTTCACAACACTGTTTGGCCGGTGCAGTTAACATCTAGAAGAAAACCGGTGTTAACTGTGCACAAACTCACCTCTCTCTCTCTCTCTCTCTCTCTCTCTCTCTCTCTCTCTCTCTCTCTCTCTCTCTCTCTCTCTCTCTCTCTCTCTCTCTCTCCCTCTCTCTCTCTCTCTCTCTCTCTGAGCTCATTTTATGCCCTTTTCATTATGGGCCAGTTGATTTGCTGAAGTGTGGAGAAACAAGTTGCTCTCAGAACTTTATTGGTGTGTTTGTACCAGCGTATCATTAACAGAAAATCTTTTGTGAATAGGTCCTTAACTCTTAAGCTCCTGAAGCTTAAGCTGCCAGAGTGAAAAATATCTACTGATCTAAAATAATGGCTATAGATGCTTGTTTTCAGTTAATGATATATTTTTCAGAAAAGTCATACAGCTTTAGTTTTCCCTGTTTTGATAATGATAACCTTTGAATTTACTCTGAGCTTTTATGAGCATCTATATCAGTGTTTTTCAACCTTAGGGTCGGGACCCCATGTGGGGTCCCCTGGAATTCAAATGGGGTCACCTGAAATTTCTAGTAATTGATAAAAATTAAAAAAAAAAACAAAAAAAAAACTTACAAATAAAAAATATATAACTGTGAAGCTGAAACTGAAGCACTGTGGTTCTGTTTATCTTTCAAATGTTCATTGTGGTCAGTTTCAGATGCTGCAGTTCTTTCATAATTCATAGTTTGAGTTCTTGTTTGTTCAGTATTAATTGTCAGCCTTGTAAATCCAAGCTGGACTGACTGTACATATCCTGACCAAGGAAAATAAAATTCTAACTTTGTGGAGTAATCTACACCTGGCTTTACTGCCTACGTCCATAATAATATACATTATATAGACTAAATGTTGTCTCACAACATAGTATAGCAAACTATTACCTGATCAAAAACAAATTAATTTTAGCAAAAAAAAAGAAAATTCTTTGTTTTAAATGTCTGGGGTTGCCAGAAATGTGTGACGTTAAAATGGGATCATGAGCCAAAAAGGGTTGGGAACCACTGATCTATATGATCAATAATTAAATATAGAAAAATAGCTGCTTTTCACTGAAAAATGCAAAATGCAGAAGTTAATATTGTAGTAAATGGTGATAAATTGCGTAGGAAAGGTTCAGTGTAGAGAAGTAGTTTGGAAGTCGCCACAAAAATAGTTGTTGGGCTATAAAGGTTAAGACAAAGTAGATGGTACAACTCCCTGTGCACACAATGGGCACAATCCATTCTAGGTAGATTTTATGAACAAGGATCTCAGCTGCCGGATTCTTCATAAATAAGATGATTAAGAAACTATTAACAGTTTTGACCAAACTTAAATGAAAACTACATGCGACAAACATTTGACTCAGAATAAAATTACTGATAAAATGTCAAATGAATCATCTGAAATCAAACATTTTCATTACAAGAAATAACTGAGAAAGCTTAATTTACTTAACTCAGAACCAGCAAATCTGCAGTATTGGATTCTGTTTTATTGCTGTCGCACAATGAGAAACCAATCTGGCCCAGTCTTCCAAAGGTAGCAGCGCTTCGGTAACCTCTTATGAAAGAACATGCTTAAATGTCTTCTGTATCTATGGTCATGACATTTAACAATGAAAGCCACTTAATTCTTTTTATGAAATGTCTTCAAAGTCATTATTATATATAGTATATTATGTGAGTCTGGACAGAGATGGAGCTAAGGCCAGACAGACAGACAGACAGACAGACAGACATTGAAACAGATTGACAGACAGACATACAGATATTGACACAGACAGACATACAGATATTGAGACAGACAGACAGATATTAACACAGACAGACAGACAGACAGATATTAACACAGACATACAGATATTGACACAGACAGACATACAGATATTGAGACAGACAGACAGATATTAACACAGACAGACAGACAGACAGATATTAACACAGACAGACAGATATTAACACAGACAGACAAATATTGACACAGACAGACAGACATATCATCCCTTGAGAATCAGCTGGTTCTATGTCCACTTTTCCTCATTTTGAGAAAATTTCACCTGTTTGATCTCTGATATTTGTAGAGTTGTCAGTCATTTTTTGTGTGGAATAGTGTTGACTGTGGAAGGTACCCTAAACATATTGTTAACATGTTCTAAATCTCCATAGGCTTAGAGATATAAGAAGTCAAAAATGGACATAGAACTTCCTGATTCCAAGGTATGGAAGTTGCCCCTGGTCAACAGGTTCTATGTCCAACATAGGACCTGGTGCCTTTACAGGTTTCACTTATGATCGAAATCAGGAAGTTCTATGTCCACCAGAGTTGTTTTTAAAAAAGTTACGAACAAACTAAGAACATTTTAGTCAGTGATTACATGTATTTTATACTGATGTCACAAAATGCAACATTAAAAACCATCCTTTGCTAGTGTTTTCCAATCCACATGTATTTAAGGTTGACAACTAAAATGAGCACATCTATCCTTTTTCATTAAAGGTAGAATGGGGAATAAATGTGTTCAGACACCTGGGGTACCTGAGTAAATTGTGTTAACTCAGTTTTCATGGCAAAAAACCATTTTCCAGCCATACTTCAATCCTCAAAGGCAGGAGAATTAGTTGTGGAATGTAGGCAAATGATGTGTAACACCATGAACAACCTTTTTAACACTGAGGATTGATGAGTATTGAAAATTCTTCGTACACTCATAGATAAAAGTTGATGAATGAGCCACATTCTCATTTGAACCTGACACTGGAGAACATTGCCCACTTGACCAGAATCTATATCATAAAAAATAAAAATTAGAAAAAAAAAGTGTATAAAATGCAAAAATTGCATCAACATTAAATATACATTCACAGATAAAACGATTGTATCAAATCAATGACAAGTCTGCAAATGAGCCAAATTCTCATTTGAACCTGAGGCCGGGACAATATTGGTCACTTGACCAAAATCTAGTATGAAAGAATAAAAGTATGAAAAATAAAACTTATCCAGAAATGCCAAATTTTGCATCAAAATGCCTCATACACTCAAATATAAAATAACTATCAAGTACACAAGTTTATCAATGAGCCACCTTCTCAGACCTGACTCTGGGACAGTCTTGCCCATCTAAAAATGCCAAATTTGAACACTGAACTACTTTGAACAAACATTAAACAAAACTATTTACATGATAGCCCTGTTCAGACCAATCATTTAAAACTTTAACCAGTATCAAAATGCCTTACTTAGGCATCAACGGCATAAAGAAAACATTTCAATTTGAGACCCCCTCCATGTATTTTCTGTCCACAGGGGGCATAAATTTTAACATCGCTTGTATGTCTGCCTTTTTTGCCTGCAGCAGATCTTGGATTGGCTTGGCATTCTTCAGTCCTAGGAAGGTTCCATAAGTCTTTCAGAAGGGATCAAAATAGAACGTTTTTTCTGAGGAGTTCTCATTTTGTGCTTTGCATGTGCTCCACAGCCATTTTGAGCGAATGTCACATGATCCAGGTATGGCCCCTGATTGGGTCCTTGGACATAGAACTACCTGATTTGAAACAAGCACCACTCAGGACATAGGACTAAATGTTTCTAGGTGTGAGTGTGTAGATGTTCAGCTTGGAGCTAAGCACTTTGGGACATAAACTTAAATGATTTTAGAATGTCCTGATATGCTTAACTCCATTTCTGCAAAAAGTGGAAATAGAACCAGCTGATTCTCAAGGGACGATAATATTGACACAGAAAGACAGACATATGTTGACACAGACAGACAGATATTGACACAGACAGACAGACATATGTTGACACAGACAGATAGACAGATATTGACACAGACAGACACACAGATATTGATGCAGACAGACAGACATGTTGACACAGACAGACAGACAGACAGATATCAGATATTAACACAGACAGACATATATTGAAACAGACAGATACTGACACAGACAGACTGACAGATATTGAAACAGACAGATAGGCAGACAGATGGACAGAGAGACAGACAGACAGACAGACAGATATTAACACAGACAGACCTTGTTACCACAGTAATATCAGTTTCATGTTCACAAACAATGCATAGATCCTCATCAAACATATCATCAGGTTGAAATGGATGCTTTTTGATAATACAAAATGAAAGAATGGATTTGATTGAGTTCCATTTATACTGAAAACATAACCTCAGTTCAACCTGCTGTATTATTTGTGTATTATTTGTATTATTTGTGACTCGGTGTTGAAGCTTTCGGAGGTGTGTCTGCCATCCAACATGTTTCATTCCTCTCTTATTTGAGCATGAATAGTTATAAGTTGTTAGCATAATAATCATTCATTATCCCTCCATTTGTCCATTTCTGTTTACTCTTGTTTTTTTGTTTTTTTTCAAATTTACACATAACTGCAAAGGTAAATTCCCAGGTTGTTGGCTGTTAATTTACAATTCAAAGCAAGCCTATCACTTCATTATTAGAACAGAAACCCAGACTTATTTGGTTGCACTCTTGATTCACTAAATGACACAGAATTCCCCCTTTTATTTCATTATACTTACAAAATCACCATCACAGATGAGTAAATATATTATCTTTCACATTTTTAAACCTTTACTATTGTGTTTTTAATGTCAATATGTGTAAAGTGCAATGTAGAAAGTAATGACACCTGCTCAGAGATGAAAGAAATATCCAGGCCTTGCTAACAGTGTAAGTTTTGCGCAAAACCTGAAGGAAAAAAGTGTAGCAGTTGTTCACAGTAAACAGGAGCCTCCATTACAGTGGATTGTGATGTTAATTTGGTCCACAATATATGTGCAAAATAGATTTTCAGACTGATTTTGAAGCTGCTGAGTATCACAGAGTGTTTATTACTTTTATACAATTTAAAAACAGTGACAAACTTAGCTGAGGCGTGTAGTCAGCATGGATCTGGACGTCTGCGGTAAATGTATAATGTGATGTAGTGTCTGGTTTTGCTGGTTTTAGGATCCTGATGGTCTGTGCCCTGCTGGAAAGCACAGTTAGTTTGTTATTTGTCTGTTATGGAATAGTTTGGTGTGTTTAGTATTGGAGACTTTTTCTGTTGTGTCTTATTGTGTTAGTTTATCTACAAATGTAAAGTTTTGATTTAGTATAACCAGGGTGTGATTTGTCAAAAAAACAGAAGGGGGGATGTTTTCGGGGGGTTTTTTCAGAGCGTGGGTGGGCAGTTATATACGTGGGGGTGCAGTCCATAACTAACGTAATGCTGGCGTGAAACAAAAGTGAAACTTTACATATTTTCAACGTCCAACTCCCAGGTTCTGTTCCTCTATTATACAGTGGATCTTACACAAAATTTTCACAACTTCTAACCTGTATCCACTGGACCCCCTCCACTGCTCTGTGGGTCCCCCACAAATGCTGGGCCCCATGAATTTGTCACGTTTACCCCCCCTTTACGGTGCCCCAGTGCATGGGGATGTTTGTGAATTCTGAGACTGCCGACAGTTCGGTTCAGGTGAATGTTAGTGCCAGTAATGTCGGTTATAGGTGTAAGAAAACTGTCACAACCTGTCTGTTATTTACATTGGTTGGTTATCCCCCCCTGAGGATGAAATTCATTGAGCAGGGGAGGTTGATCCCCCCATCCTCCCCAAGAAATTGCACCCTGAGTATAACTGATTTTATCTGTTTGTACCCCTCTGCCAATGTTTAACTGAAGGGGTATTATAATCGTGTTGTCATTTGTCCCTCTGTCTGTCTGTCTGTCTTTCTGTCTGTCCATTCAACAACGTAATCGCATTATCTGAAGAATGCATTGAGATATCTGCACCCCATTCATACTGGGGATGCATCTAGGCATGGAGCAGAAGCCTTTGAAAATAGGTGACCTTGACCTACTTTTCCAAGGTCAAATGGCATCAAATGGAGACATGACCCCTTTGACCGCCTCATGCAGTTATAATATCTGAGTACATTCAAATATAAATATGTATGTAATAAGGTTTACACAATGACAATTTAATCTAAATTATAGGACAGTAACTTCCAACAGAATCTTACGCTATATTTGGCCGAGGGGGATTAAAAGTCCACAGCACGTTATGTTTATCTTTGTAACCCCTTTATCACCTGGTGTGATAAAAATGAGTTCTTCACCACAACTTTTACATACATTTTATGTGAGAAATGAGTCAAGTTATTGGTGGCATTAGAAACTAGAATTTAATGTTGTCCTTGCTGTTATAGTTTAAAATTCAGGGTCCTCTTTGTCCAAGACTGAGATAAGACTGAGTAAAAACACACTTCTGAGATGAAACAGAGACCTTTAAAAAGTCATGTTGATACTGACCTTGAACACTTCAACATTACTGTTTTGTCAACACTGCAATGTAACATCTGAGATGTAGTGGAGTACAAAAGAGATTTTTATTCTCAACAAGTCTTGTTTCCCGATTAAATAAAGGTTAAAAAAAATAAATAAATAAATAAATAAATGAAAAAGAAGTACAAGGTGCATACAAAGGAAACGTACCTTATTATAATACCTTATAAGTGCTTACACTTTAGGATTGCAACTACTAATCCCAAGTCCTTATTTTTCCAAACAGACAGTTTGTTCAACAACACCCTGAAGAAGGCACACGCTGACACACGTTGGTGTGTTTTTAAGTGAACTAATCTACAGGCCCTCATGAAATAAAGGTGTTTTTTTAAATTTTCTAACCAAGTGAGTGCCTGGATTTTTGTCTTTTTCCGATGGTTTATATCCTCTCCAGGAGCACCTTTGGTTTGCTGAATACCAGTAGCTACCTGTGAAATAGTTTTTTGTCTTTTTAGACATTTTGTTCCTCTAAAATAAGTTCTGTCCACACAACCTTCATTTTTATTTCACCAGCTGATAGACCATGAGCTATTGTAAAGGTGTTGTGTCCATACTCGTCTTCGTCATCGTCATCTTCGTCATCGTCATCTTCGTCATCATCGTCATCATCGTCTTCATCATCATCGTCTTAGTCATTGTCGTCTTCATCATCTTCGTTGTCATCGCCATAGTCTTCATCATTGTCCTCTTCGTCGTTCTCTTCATCGCTCTCTTCATTGTCCTCTTCATCTTTGTCGTCTTTGTCTTGACCTTTCTCGTCTTCGCCTTCATCACTGTCTTCGTTGTCGTCTACATTGTCATCTTCGTTATCGTCTTTGTTGTCGTCTTCATTTACGTCCTCATTGTCATTTCGTTCTCTTCTTCGCTGTTGTCTTCGCTGTTGTCTTCGCTGTCGTCTTCGCTGTCGTCTTCGCTGTTGTCTTTGTTGTTGTCGTCGTCTTCATTAGCAATTTCTTCAAACATCTTCTCCGATGAAACTACTGGTTAGAATTATTTCAAGTTTTATTGGTAGCCTCCTTGGGACAATGTCTACAAAGTTTCTTCACAGTTTTGGGAAATTGGATTTTTGAATTTTTGACAATGTTTTTTAAATGTTAAAGATTTGCCTTTGATGGACCATATTTTAATAGCTTATAACATGGAAATGGTTACAGATATCAATATACTTACTGATGAACAATGATAGAAGTCATGTATGGACTTTCATGTAATTAAGTAAGTAACTTAACTTGTTCTTGATTGTTGATAGAACATGCCAGTGAGATACAGGGAGATTGGTCCTATTTTATTAAATGTCTCTGTTCACACAACAATGCATAAATGACTACAAATTTGGCCAAATGCTCAAACAAGCCATTGTTTCTTTTGGACTTCAAACTGTGGATAGTACTGTAGATAGTACTGGATGTATCAGACACAGAGGCTTTCAATAGTCATGAAGGTAAAGCAACAACAAGTTCAGTTACAAACTTAGATTAACTTAAGTGTTGACTGGGGTTGTCAATGTGTATTCTATATCTAATGTAGACGACACCACAGCACCAGTACATATGTCCTCCTGCAAATGTTTCCATGCTGACCTTGAACTACCATTGGTCAATCCGTGATTTATACACCTGGATTTGATGTTTCAGGTGCAGATTCATTACACAAAGACAGAACAGACATGCACTAAATGGGGTTATGACTCCACACAGATACACCCAAACTGGAAACGATTAAAATCTCCACTTTGGAAAGCATTTGTAAAAGTCTGCATTTTATCTGTGTCCGTAAATATCTGCATTAGTGTGGACGGGGCATAGGAATAGGAGTGCTCTGCATTTGAACCTTTGTCTCGTCTGTCTGTCCGTTGTCTCCAGGGTGAGGACTGCTCCATCAGCTGTCCTGCAAGCCTGTATGGGATCAACTGCACCTCATCGTGCTCCTGTCAAAACGACATCTCCTGCTCACACATCGACGGCTCCTGCATCTGCAAAGAAGGTTTGGTTCTGTGATCCTTCCCTCCTGTGTTTAGATTTACTCATATATAGTATGGTACTTGGTAGGGGGTGTCAATGTCTGTCTGTCTGTCTGTGTGTCTGTCTATCTATCTATCTATCTATCTATCTGTCTGTCTGTCTGTCTGTCTGTCTGTCTGTCTGTCTCTCATTCTATCTATCTATCTATCTATCTATCTATCTATCTATCTATCTATCTATCTATCTATGATAAAATGTTTGGATTTATTACCTCCGCCAATGAGGTTATGTTTTTGCCAGGGTTTGTTTGTTTGTTTGTCTGTTTGTCTGTCTGTTAGTGTGCAACATAACTCAAAAAGTTATGGACAGATTTTGATGAAATTTTCAGGGTTTGTTGGAAATGGGATAAGGAAGAAATGATTAAATTTTGGTGGTGATCGGGGGTGGGGGGGCCCATTTCCAACAAACCCTGAAAATTTAATCAAAATCTGTCCATAACTTTTTGAGTTATGTTGCACACTAACGGACAGACAAACAGACAGACAAACAAACAAACCCTGGCAAAAACATAACGTCCTTGGCGTGGGGGGGTCCCACGGGGGGGGGGGGGGGGGGGGGGGGGGGGGGCACTGATCAGCCTTGGCGGAGGTCTGCGCTCTCCGAGTGCTTCTAGTTTCTTAATATAATGACAGTACTGACTCAAAATGCTAAATGGTACCTGCACTTCCTTCTAATTTAATATCTCCCACTGCTGATTTTGAAATGTATCTTTCTGGTTCTTCATTGGATTTGTCCTTGTGTGATTGTTTGATGTTAGTGAAAAACTTGTGCCTATTTATACCCAAAAACTGAAATCTGAACATTTCAGACTACTACCATTAAACTCTTTCAACAAGAATACAAAATAAACACCACTAAAGCTGTTTTTATTAAACACGTTTCAGATTTTAAAGAGACTAATTTCCACTTCTCATTTTCTAGCAGCAATACCCATGGGTTGTCATGATTAAAAGAGCTGCATTCTCTCATCGATACATTGCATTAGCGTTGCATTATAGATTACAACTCTGTCTTTTTTTAAACCTTTGAGACTTTCTTTCTCACTTTTAACTTTGTAACTCTTTGCGCATCTTCCTAATTCCTGGTTATGCAGAATATTATTTATTTAAGTTTGATTTTGGCCGTCTCCGCATCCAAAAATTGTAATCTCTCTCTAAATTCCCATTCTGAATGTACAAGCTTTACAATATTCACAACTTTTTCTCATTTCCTATTTTGTTCTCTACTTCATTTCCCTAATACAGTATCTCTCAATATCAGCATCTTTAAATATTTATGTGCCACTGAACCTCATGGGGAACATGGGTAATTAAAGTGGTGAGACATCTAAAGCAGAGGCAGCAGCACCAGGGACCTGAGAGCTTTGTCCAGAACAAGTGGGTGTCTGTCTTCACCCTGGAAATCTAGATTTTTTTTTTCTCTCAGAGCTGCTAACAGGAAAACTTTGAGGGGAAAAGTTCAGGGTGACTGTCTGTAGTTGTCAAACGTGTTTTCACTGAGCTGAAACTTGCTAGGGGCTTTTTTTGAGCAAACATTCAATACTACTACAACAACAGCACAGAGGTGAAATGTTATATAAAAGGCAAGAGGAGGACTGACATAAATCTGCACTACTACTAATCATTTAGGATAGCTAATGTGGGCTGCAAATATTGCATTAATTTAATGATACATGACAAAGAAATTACTTTAGATTAGCTTCACTAAATGAGACCTCCACAACTCCAGTGTGCTTGTTTAATTTTAAATATATTTTCTTAATTATTTGATTTATTATGCTATATATAAATATCAGGAAAACTGCACTGTATCATAAGTCAAAGTCAGTTTTATTGTCAGTTTTGTCATAGGTACATCACATACAGAAAACTGAAATTATAAAAACTCTAAGGACCTACGGTGCCTTAGAGTGATGAACATAGTGGAAAAAATTTGAAAAAATAGAACAAAATAGAAAATGACTATAAACTGAACATAACTAAAATAATTGAATATAACTATAAACAGCAAGAGATTAAAGGTGTGTGAGATGTTTTCCTGGAGCATTTTTTACAATATTGCTTAAAATCCCCTTCACACCCCTATTACAACTAGTCAATTAAATGCTCTAACACAAAAATTAAAAAAAAATGCAGTCACCTGTGGAACTGACAGGACTGAAAAAACACCATCCGATCATTTTAAGCACCCAATCAAAATGATTGAACGGTGATATGTCCATTAAACTCAACTGCCATTTGTCCCTCCCCCCTCTGTATGAACCCCTCTTCATGCATGAATCGTGTGTTCTCAGAGGTTCGGAGCAACTGTACAGTAAATGAAGCCAGAACCAGAGCTTTGTTATATTAGTTATATTAGGATGGAAAATTCACTGGCAAATTGTTTTGTCACTAACATAAATCACTAGGAAATATAACATTAGCCAGATAGGTATTAACTGGGGCTGTTCTGTAAGAGCCGGGGGGTTGGAGGAGACTGAATGAGGTATACATGAACCACTGGAACCAGGGCCGCTGGAGCTGGGTGAATTGTTGCTGTGCAGTGCTCATGAACCCTCAAGAACAAGCATTACATCTGCCAGTACTCTGGAGGTGTGGCTTCAGAGGGATGTCTGAAGAAAGGGGTTTGGACTTTTGAACTGAGTATATTCAAAATGTATCGGGCTCGAACTGTTTTTTTAAGATCTCATACCCCACCTTTAAGAAAACAGTAAATTAACAATAAAGGTGCAACAGTCAAGTGGCGGATGAGTTATTGAGTTAAGGGAGGTTGAACAATTTTTAATTCAAACAACAAACCCAAACCCACAGACATTTAATTTATTGTCAGATAAGACAAACTGTTAAACCTTTGTAGTTAAGATTCTGAAAACATAGAATGTATTAATGAAACATAAACACTGTGATGTCACAGATTATTTTACAGATTTCTAACACAAGTTTGGCATTTGGCTGTTATCATCTTGCCATCTTGTTTTTTTGGAGCCATAACTGTATACCTTTCAGTCCAGTTCAAAGGATTAACCATAAAGGTAGACCAGCTTGATGTTGTTTAGCTCCATTAAGGAAATGTGATACCACTGTCCCGAGCTCATGTGAAAAGTAAAAGGCAGTGTTGATTCCACAGTGGGGGAAATTCAAGAGTATTTTAAAGTGGAGGTTGACCGTAAAGTGAGCATGCAGAAAGGAAAATGTGAACGTAATGATACAAATATTAAATAATATCATAATTATTATAAGAAGAAAATGGAATAACAAAATCCTCACATAGACAGATATTTACAGAAGTAGAGCAGTAGAGTCATGTCTGGGTCACATCTGACAGAATCTGATCAGTGATTGGTAATTCCACCCCTGCCCGCTGCATATGGCTGAATTTCAATTTTTAGATTTTTTTTACAAATTTTGGAAAATTTCAGCTTGCAATTTTTGTCTATCCACTATTCACTCGATTCTTTTCAAATTGGGCACACATGTTCTTTACCACTAGGATTTTGGGATTTCTTTTTTTTTTTTTTGTAAATCTTTAAAAATTTTTACTTAAGACAATTTATCCAACTGATTTCTCAGCTATCAATCATGTATCTAACCTCCTGAAAACACCTGTGATTGGATAAAATCAGAGCATCAGAGGTTAGATCTTCTATAACCTGAAAATACAGGCAAACAGTAGATGCAGAAGTGTCTCATGTCTCTAATCCTCTTAGACCACCTGAATTACAATCTGCTGAAAGGTCATTATGGAGTCATTGCGCAGTGATGCAAAAAAAACAACACCTTTAAACAGGTAATTGAGTGAAAAGTTAACTAATGAAGACTGGCTGTACACATGTTTATTTCTGGTGTAATTTATTAAGACAGCCTCATGTGTCTGTGGGAGGAGCTGCAGGTTCTGTCATGTCTTCATTTTGTAGCCAAGGTGCGTCTTGTGCACAACCAGCAACTACAAGAATTAATGATCTACGTATCAAAGCAGCCACTGATTAATTGTTTTTTGCTTGATAATTAATTACTGACTGAATCATTTACTCCAGTATGATCATTCATTGCCAAGAAAGTTTCCACAAAAGTCAATCACGGCACTAGAAATGTGTCTTATTATTCATAATTCATTCATTAAATTCATATTATAGAATCAGAATTACCTTCAGTTTTTCGATCAAATTGGACACTTTAGAAAAATCAGACTGAACCATGTCATAAATCTGCTTGATATTCTTGGTGTGTCTGTCCAGGTTGGCAGGGTGTGGACTGCTCCATCCCATGCCCCAGTGGTTTATGGGGCCTAAACTGCAATCAGACGTGTCAATGTAGTAACGGAGCAGCCTGCGACCCGGTTAACGGGACCTGTACCTGCGCCCCGGGCTGGAGGGACGAGTACTGTGACCTGCCCTGTCCTGTAAGTCACTTATTTAATAGAAAACGATAATATGTGCATAAAAATGAAGACACACGAGTGGCTCAGAGGAAATCAACTAAACTTGTGAACATGTTTATCTTTTTGTTTTATTATGCTGTGGCTGTTAGGAGGGAAGCTACGGACTGGACTGCACTGAGAGATGTGACTGTGTCAACTCTGATGGTTGTGATCCAGTGAGCGGATACTGTCGCTGCCTCGCAGGGTGGACAGGTGAGTTACTGTACACACCTGTGGTTTATACGAAACTGGCAAAAGGGATGAAGTCACAGGGTAAAGGTTAGTGAAGTTTAGTCCTGTAGTGGGTTGGACTGCTTTCAGTTCAAAGGCAAGGCAAGGCAAGTTTATTTTTACAGCACATTTCATGTACAGGACAATTCAAAGTGCTTTACATAAAACATAAAAGCATTGATTGATTGATTGATTGATTGGTTGATTGATGTATTTATTTTGAATATAAATGTCAAAACAGAAGAAAATAATAAAAAATCACTTAAACATAAGACATAAGACATATAATACATATTCGAAAAGGAGTGAGAAGTACAACTTATAAACTCCCACCCCTTCTCCTTATATAATTAATAACAATAATAACCTTCCTAGTCTAAACATATCTATACTATACGCGCTAATTTGACTGATACTTATTGTTAAATAATTTGGTTTCTGGCTTTATATTATTATGAACAAATATAATATGATTTACATAAACACATAATACAATAACATATATGTAAATACATAGTCATACACAGATCTATACACATACACATACTCACACATACACATATACCTACATATATATATATATATATATATATATATATATATATATATATATATATATATATATATATGTGTATGTGTGTGTGTGTGTGTGTGTATACACACACACATACACACCTATACATACATATTCATACACATACCACATACTTGTACATCTTTATAACACCCAGTGATACCCAACACCTCCCTCATCCCTGTGCCTCTGAAAAATTGTGTCTTTGTACCTCCTCATCACACACACATATCACACATCACAGGAGAGGCATAACAATACATTTAAGATGAGACAAAGTTAAAATATAAAAGCATTAAAATTAAACTAGACATTAAAATCATCAGCAATAAAATGTGATTTTAAGGTTCATTTAAAAGACATTTAAGAGTTTAAGGGAAAGCTGCAGTAAACAATAATGTTTTCAGGCCTGATTTAAATGAGCTGACAGTTTGAGCATACCTCAGGTATTCAGGAAGTTTGTTCCACAGGTGAGGAGCAGAAGAATTGAATGCTGCTTCACTTTGTTCAGTTCTGAATGTTAAAAGTCTAAAATCCAATATTCTGAACACCTAAACTTTAAAATATCTTCAAATGCCCATTGGAAGGAATGAATTTGAAGTCTGCTGAACCTTGTGACAAAAAAGGCACATATTAGGACTCTAGGGATTAGTGGAATGGGAAGTCAGAAAAATGAGACTATTGTAATAAACAAAAAAGCAAAAATGTCATCATCCAAAATTGTTCTATATTCTCATCAGAAACATGAAGCCCAATCACATCCATTACAGTTTCATGGATGTTTTCACCACTCACTTCATCCGTTATTATTTCGCACTAGCAGCAAACCAAGATTGTATTGTTATGTCCAAACCTAATGCAGCTTTGTGTGCTTTTTGTTGTAGTCTAACCATTGATCATTAACCCATAAAGACCCAGTACTACTTGTGTGGCAGTTCCAAAATATTTTTTTCTCCATATTTAACTTGATTTATCACCATTTATTATAATTTTATCCTCTGTATTTTGTGTTTTTTCAATGTAAATTATGTATTTTCCTATTTTTAATTCAGTGATCATGTAGATGTTCATAAAAGCTCAGATTAAAGCTGAGGGTTATTATATCAAAAACAGAGAAAACAGAAGAAAAAGTGGCTATTTAGGCAATCTGTACAGTATATCATTACCTGAACATAAACCCAGTGTCTCCATTCACTGTCATTGATCCAACTCCATAGGTTTTACTGGTGAATCAGTGTTGTAGAAGATGACAGTGTTTCCATGTTCACTACGGAGCTTCTGAATGTCCAAATGGGACATATCTGATGACCATGAAAAAATTACAAACTGCATTTACACCAATTATTTACATGTTGATATGGATGATATGTATGATTGATAAGATTATTGGATCAACTGGTATTAAACATTTTAGATCAGTAGATGGTTTCAGTCACCAGTGGCTGTTTGGGTCCACATTGAACCTTACATCTGTTGTGTAACCAAATATCCTCACAACTTTAGTGTAAAACTAACTAGTCTTGACCACAGACAGAGGACTCCAAAACAAAGCTGGTCTGGAAGTACCTTTGAGTGCAATTCAGTTGACAATGAAAACCCTGTCTCCCACTGACTTGAGTGTAAGTTTTCTCTAAAAACACCAGGCCAATATGGTCCATGTCATTTTATTTGGACCCTCTAGTCAGTGTTGAATGGTCCATCTTTAAATTATTCCTCCTTGGTGTCTCCTGTGTCTGGTTTTGATTGAAAGGTGTTTGACAGCTCTCCCACTTTTTGAATCTGACTCTCCAAGCTGCTACTTATGGAAATGAAAAATGGACTTGATAAATCTTGAGATATATTCTAATGTTTGTAAAAATTGGAGGTTCATGAACTCTTAACCTTGACCATCAAAATAAAAACAAAAAAGCTTCACATATCTCACTTTCACAGGCCAATTTATCATTAAACTTGGGCTGTCAAAATTAATCATTTATCATGATTAATCTGATAAAACATTTTAACGCAATTAACCCATCTGCAGCGCAGAATGACTCTGAACGTCTCTGCCAACACATTTACAGCAGTTTGTCCAAGTAGAGTTAGCGTTGCACATGTGCAAATGGGCAGTTGATCCGGTAGTGACAGGCAGCAGAACCAACCAATATAGATGGAAGACACTAAACAGCACGTTGGCCCTCTGGATGGAAATATGAGGACAAAAACACCAAGACGGAACAGTTGACCGATATAAAGTATTATACACACTCTGCAGGAAGGTGTTTTCTTTTTACGGAAGCACCTCCAGCCTAAAATACCACATTAACGCAAAGCATACGTTAGTTGGAGATTCTGGTAGCACTTCGGCTAACATGTTGCCCAGCTTTAAAAAAAAAAAAAAAAAAACTCAATAAGTGCATATATATTCCCTTTTTTCTTGAGTCTGTTTGCTCATGCAAAATGAAACGTGATCAATATAGATTTAAAAATGAATGATATGTAATTGTGTGACAGCACTATATTAAACACATCATTCCATTTCATGTCCTGGTTTGCAGACCTTTGTTCCATTTATATTTATTTTATTTAACCTTTATTTAACCAGATAAAGTCCTGTTGAGATCGAGATCTCTTTTGCAAGGGCGACCTGGCCAAGAGGTCAGCACACACACACACACACACACACACACACATGCATGCACGCACACTCGCGCACACACACACACACACACACACACACACACGCACAAAATGAAAAACAGGTTAAAAGATTGGTGATAACAACAAGTAAAAAAAAAAAAACAGGTAATAATTTAGTAATGACACAAAGTAATAACAAGAGTTTAAAGTATGATGTAGTTTAGCTCATCGTAATTTTTTAAAATGCAAGGTCAAGGTCAGCAAACAATTAAAAACACATGCACTGTCCAAAGGATTGTCGCTGTCTAGTCAGTAAGAGGGTACTAAAGGCTTATAGTGAGATGAGGTCTGGTATTTTCAGCTCCAATTAAAGAGTATTCCAGACAAAACTGAAGGATCGCTTTCATATTTGAGTTCAAACCCTGGGAATATTCAAATAATAAATATCACAGGTCCACAGGGTATAACGGCTATTGGTTCTTTGAAGAGAACATAGATTTGATGTAACCAACCCCAGAAGAACCTAATAGATCAGAGCCAACCAATGAGCGACCCTTCTGGAGCTCAATGAAAGCCACTGTTCCATGTCATCATTCATCTCTTTACCCTGTGATCTCCATACTATCCTGTATCAAATAGTGAAACAATCATGACCAAAAATATGTAATAAAAGAAAAAATCTGTCTTGTTTTGTTGTCATTTTAGTATAGAATGACCTTCAGGATGATTCTTTTTTTTTATACAAGGGAGAGCTTCTTCTCTGAAGGAAAACAGAAAAGTCTTAGATTGAAGGGAGGGAGGAGGGAGCTGGTACACCCATGACTGAATGGACACAACAAATCAATATCATGCACGCTGAATTTAAACCTATAATTCTAAAACTGATGGAAATTCAAGCTTGGATGACTTTGACAGCTCAGCTCTCTTCAGTAGAAAAAAAATGTCATGCACAGAAGTTCCCTGTAGACAGAATGTGTTTCAGATCTAACCTGGTCTGCTTATGTCCCATGTGCTTGTCATGGACAACTGCCCCCCTCAGCAGTGACATTAAATCTCTTTGAACCTTTGGTTACTTGGGTTAGGGTTAATTATCATGTCGGGCTTGTAGCTCTGCTTATTTTACCCACTAATTGTCAATCAGTAGAATGGTGATGAGCAATGATCGATATAAGAGCTGATAAATATGGAAAAGGGGCCTTCATTTTCTGCCAGAAGAAAAACTATTAATGAATTGGAAGAACTTTAATGTATGGATGAAGTCTGAGGTCAAAGTTCAAGGTCGGTGGTCAGAACAAGAATTTGATTTTGATTTAGACCCCCCCCCAAAAAAAAAAAATAAAATAAAATAAAATAAAATAAAAAAATAAACACATTTTATATTCTTCTGTGTAATCACAGTTATGATGATTGAATGACCATTAGTCCTGTGATTTAAAAAAAAAAAGCACATTTAAGATGCTGACAAATTCTATGTGTACTAACTTTAATTAAGTTCTTCTCTTATCTTTTGTACACCCACTGGGTAAAAAACACAGACTTGAAAATTATGTTTAATCTTAAAGGTTGTCAGTTTTCATCATTTTCTACTATACATTATTAAGTGAACATACACAGTCTGGTCAGATATTCACCCTCACTCTGTATAATGTCCTTGTTAAATAAACCAATAGAATAAAATAAATAAAATAAAGTAAACCTTGATGCACCCATCACCCTGGAACAGGATCAGTCTGGACTCATCGAACCACATGACCTTTTTTCTAAAGAAACACAGTCTAATCTCTATGTTCTCTATCAAACGAATGGTTGTTTAAGAAATGAGATGCTACTGACTGCATCAGTTAGGGTTAAACAAATTGTTTCAGCTGAAACACATTCATCACTGCAGTAATTATCCAATGGAAGGATCTGAACTATTTGCTAAAGCGGGGTACGCACTCAAAGATAATCGGGTTGTTTTTGTCCTGGTTTTCCCCCTTCCTGCCAGATTATTTTATGTTTTATAAAATTATCCTATAAGATTATCCTGTGGTCTGAGGTGTGTTAAGAGTGAATTTGCCGACAATCATAAATATTAAACTTGTTCAGTATTTACAACAAAAATCTTCATGTGTGGGGAAAGCCGACTACTCCCGAGCAAAGTCCTGTACAGGTCCGCTTTTCCAAACCTGCACCCACCCGCACACATTAGACCCACAACCTGACCCAACCCATGATTAAATACATTGTCTACACAGTAACTCACTTCTAAGGGCTTTATTTTTGCCTAAAACACATGCCATCAATAAATCTGTGAAGGTGAGGCAAAGTCCACTTCAAAATAAAATAAATCAGCTGTGGATCAACCATGGTGAAATTAGATGATCATCATTAAATGTCCTGCTTTCATCCACAATTTTTTCCACTTCCTTGCCCGCTACCCGCCCGCATTTCATTTAGTTTTACCCGGGCCCATACCTGCAAAAAAAATTTTTTTTTTTTTTTTTTTTTTAAACCCATCCCCACATGTTTTTGCGGGTTACCCAACCCAATACAGGACTCTGTTTCCGAGTCATGCTATGTTTCTTCATTTTTTTAAAATCACGTTTCATCATGTGAAATTTCTGGCTTGGAAGACTAGATTCTAGGTCGGTGGTGGGACAGAATCATGTTTGTGGTGTGCTGTGTTGAGATTATTGGAGCACATCACACACAGTACGAGCAAAACTGCTCAATGCCTGATTTTTTGTCTTCATATGTTGTGACGGACTGAGTACAAATCCTGAACCCAAATGCAAGACCAGCAAACAGATGAAAAGTCGAGTGTTTATTAAACACAATCACAGGGGGAAAAACACAACACAGAATAGTTAACACGTCTGAAGGCATGGGTATCTGGACTCGACGTCTAGGCTGTGAGCGGGGTCAGCAGGCGGTCAGCACGGCCGAGCCGGAGTAATCCCGACAGCAACCCGACTAGGGCAAAACAGAGGGATGTCAAAAAACAGGCCAGGTCATACACTGGAGAGCAAAACAGAAGGCAACGGGACATGAGGGACAGGCTTACTCACAGTCAAAATCCAGGCGAGGGTCAAAACACACAGGTAATCGTTGGAGGCTGAGGTACCAAAGGGAGTAGGCAGAATCAGAAGTCAGATGAACGAACCAGGTCACAAACAAACGAGCAGGCAGAACAGGAAGGGTTAGGGTTAGCAGGACAGGAACTGGCAGAATCGGTGGTCAGTAGACAAAACGGGTCACAAAGGGCAGACAGACTGACAGGATCCAAAAATGCTGGTGAGTAAGCACAACAAGTGTAGCAAACAAACTGGCAAAAGAAACAGGGGAAGACACAGGGTTTAAATACACAAGAGGGCGGGAAGACAACTAGACACAGGTGGAACACATCAGGGTGGAGTCAGGTAATCAGGAGCAGGTGAAACAATCAAGGAGGGGAAGTAAAGACACCAGACACAACACATGAGGGAAACTTAACAAAATAAAACAGGAAATGACAGACAACATAAAAGACAGACAAGACAGACAAAAATCCAGACACTGTCTGGAAGCCGACATGACATATGTGGGGTCTGTAACAGAAAAACAGATTTAAACTGTTATATAAACAGATGGTCTGGTCCCAGTACAAAGATAGCGGGTCCTAATACTTTTGTTACATTAATATTCTGTCTTGTCTGATTTTGTTTGTTCCTTGTTTTTGTGCGTTTGCTGATTGTTATGTTTTGTTTGATTGCTGTTGTTGTTTACTTTGTCTTATTGTTTAGTTTATTGTGTATTCATTTGTGTTGCCTTCAAGAACTTATGTATTTATGTATGCACTTATTTATTTATTAACTTTTCTGATATGTCAATATGGGTGTGTATGTATGTGTATGGGAGGATGATAAGTGAAGTTAATTACTTACAAAAGATCTAAGGGACTTGACTTTTCATATATTATGCTGATAGGAAACTAAAGGATAGACTGTTGTATGGAGAAGGGGTGGGATTAAATAAATTCTACTTCCTCCCACTCCTTTTCGAATGTGCAAATGAAGTCATGTATATGTGTACGTTTTGTTTTTGTTTTTTTGTTTTCTTCCATGACTTCTTACTCCCTGTTTTATTTCTAAGGACTAAGTAAGATTACCTTGTCTTGTTGCATATTCGAAATAAACTGAACTAAAAAAAAAAAAACTCTTCAGATTTAGAAAATCCTTATGTGAGTACCCCGCTTAAATTAAATCCAGGTGAGGACTCCAGGCTGTGTATGTACAAGTAATAACTACAAAACACACACTTAGATTCATGTAGAAGCATGTGCACAAAATGCATTATCACACCTGTCTACTTCAGTCTGCATTTTCTCACACATACACCCATATTACATTCCAACAGCATATATTCATTGCTTTTCATTTCCAAAAAAAGGTCACACAGATGGGAAGTAAAGACTGGACCACTGACCATAGTGAGATGGACTGCTGTAATTTTGGTTGCTATGTTCTTGTTGGTCACATGGATTTGTTAATAGTCTCAAGGAGATATGTGGAGGGTTAAGGAGGGACTAAAATGGTCGTCTGTATGGGGTAAATGAGCAGCATTTGAACTGTAAATCATGCAGAATATTTTAATATTTGTAGTTACAGAATGAAAACATGTCATGGTGATGGACGTCATATTTCCACTTTAATGTACCAATACAAAAATTAGTTTTATTAACTTTTATTTTTAAAAAAATAATTAAATAAAAACACCAGGAGTCCATGGTGTTCATAGTCTGTTTCATAAATAAGTGTAACAGATAAAAGGCCAGATTTACCATCATTAACATACTTTTTAGTGCTAAAAAACTTAAGTTACCCATGTAGCAGCATGGGTCACAGTTTTGGGGCCGGTTCTCTAGTCAGTGCCTTTAGACAGAATGATTTAACAAGGTTTGTGGTTGTTAATTCACTGCCCATTTCACCATTATTTAACATAGGGATAAAGCAATGTCTTAATCTATTTTGCATATGACATGGCAGCTCCAGCTGAGAGTTTGTATCGTGGAAGAGAGGTCATTTGGCTTTGATGGTGCCATGTAGAAATGAGGTTTTTATTACTTTTTCCATGATAAAAACAGGTCTGGGGCTCTAAAAATTATGTTTCAGTTATCAAAGTGGAGAAATTCACATAGGGGCTCAAATGAGCTGTTCATAGAGTTCTGTACATTTGTGAAGTCACTGTTCTCAGTCAGTCATAAAGAAATACCAGGATCATCCTGACAGCCTCCACGTGAAAAAATAAAAAAGGCTTAGGCAGCAGCTGCTCATCTGAATTTAGAGCAACAGATCCTGAAACAGCCTGTTTGGAACAGGGCAGAAAAACTAGGAGTAGACAGGCAGACATACAGACATGCTCAGTAAATAATATGTGAGATGATTGGCGCTCAAAGTGCTCTGGAACGATGAAATATATATTAACTTGTTAAAATAGGTGTATTACAAAACTTTAATAAAATTGTGTAGGGTTTCATGTCCTCCTCCACACAAAAAAAGCTTTAGATCTGAATGAATTGTTCATTTAAAGGAGTGATATTTTGTTTTTTTTAAATGGAATTATGCATTTTAAAACATTTCCCTGCGGTCTACGTAAACTGTAATTGCTATGCTTGGGTCGGAATTCTTCCTTAATTCAACTCCACAGGTCCATCTTCAACCCTATTTCTGAGTAATGACACCAGAAAGGTGGTTTTGAGCGCTGGCCCTTTAAATCCAAATGAGCAACTTCACACCCCACCCCCTCCAGGTTGTTGACTGTGCTTTCTGTCCCGTTCAGCCACTTGTGTTCATTAATACGACCAACAACTGAACATTTTAGGTAATCGGCTTGAAGTTTGGGCATATTTTCAGTTTTTACTACAACCGCTGCTGCTGATAAACAGTTATGGCATACTCGGAGAAGTGTTCGTCGGAAATCTTGACCTTATATGTGCGAATGTCATGACGTAACTAGTTTTAAAATGTAACAAATTAAGCAGGAATTGAAATGGGTTGTAGAAATCCACTCGATATTGAATATAAAGATAGCTTTGCAGCACCTGGAGGGTTCAAATTCAAACTTTTTGATCTGTTAGGGTCCCCAAATACACAAATAAATGTAATTATAAGTGGGTTTAGCAAAATATAACCCCTTTAAATGCATTTTCCCAATGTTTTTCATGGTTCAGGACCATGGACAGTGCACAGTGTTTCCCTGGGTTGCTGACGTCGCTCTTGTTTTCATTTCCCAATTTGTACCTCTTCAGCTCCTTGACTCAGCTTGTCTCCCCATGTGTTAGTTCCTTCCACGTGAGATGCGAGTAGATGAAGAAGAAATAGGAGGAGCAAGACACCAGTGAAACATTCTGCGTCTGTAAACTATGATGTGTGAAACAGTTATCATCTCTCTGAGGATTTTGTCTTTTTACTCTCTAATACAACTTCTGAATTCGGAAAACATTCATTTTTGCAGTACTGCTCCTGCATTGATTTGTATAATTTAGACGTGTTTCACATCTCTGGTGTGCATCACGGGTGCAGATCACTGGAAATATTTTCCATGGAGGATAACCCTGTTTTGCAGTTCCGTACAGACACAAAGCTAATCCTCAAGATGCATTTTAAGATCTGAAAAATCCTAAAAGATCGTGTACTGAGAATAATTTCCAGGCTACAATTATGAGGACAGAAGAGTGTGAAACAAAGGAGGCATAAAATATAGACATCATAAGAGTCTTTGGTGTCAAAAACAATACCAGTCATGTAGAATAAATGTGGGCTACTGGGCAGGTTTAACCAAAGAGTCCATGTCCACAGCAGCAATAACTGCCATCCTTCACTGACTGATTTTATTAAATATGATCTCATCTTTGTGTGTTTCATAGGTCACACTGTCTTTTACACATGCATGAAGTCTATGCTTATCTTTGCCAGATTTCCTCCTAGAGCTGTATTATTAGATTATTGACAATTTCATCAGATCTGCTTGTTTGTGACACTACATTTATATGCCCTTGACAGCCTTTCATAGATTTTGTTGGTCATTATTGACATGAACTGACTGTATCTGTGTTCCTAAATGTACGGATGTTTAGTACAAACTGTTTCAGAGGTGATCATTCTCATCTCCTTAGCCTTTTGCTAATTAATCCATATTTAGTAGATCGGTCCCAAACTATTAAAAGTCATTGTAGAAAATCATCTTAGTTTGATTAAGGAACAATTATGGTTTGGGGTGTAAACAAGATTTGGAGAGTAGATCAAATAGAAAATACAGATACAGTTAAAGCAGTGGTTCCCAACCTTTTTTGGCTCGTGACCCTATTTTAACATCACTAATTTCTGGCGACCCCAGACAATCAAAACAGAGTCTTTTTATTTGCTAAAATTAATTTGTTTTTGATCATGTAATAGTTTGCTATACTATGTTACAAATAAAAGTTGATTTTAGTCAACATTTAGTCTATATACTGTATATTATTATGGACAGAGGCAGAAAAGCCAAGTGTTGATTACTGCTCAAAGGGAGCATTTTATTTTCCTTGGTCAGGATATGTACAGTCAGTCCAGCTTGGATTTACAAGGCTGGCAATTAATACTGAACAAACAAGAACTCAAACTATGAATTATGAAAGAGCTGCAGCATCTGAAACTGACCACAATGAACATTTGAAAGATAAACAATATCACAGTGCTTCAGTTTCAGCTTCACAGTTTGTCATGTCTTCTATGTATTTGGATTGTCTCTCTCAACTCACCATATATTTTTCATTAGTATGTTGTTGTTGTTTTTTTTAATTTTAATCAATTGCTAGAAATTTCAGGCAACCCCATTAAATTCCAGGCGACCCCACATGGGTCCCAACCCCAAGGTTGAAAAACACTGAGTTAAAGGTTTGTTTATTTAATATAAACTGTCTCTTCTCTCCATGCACCTTCAGTGTCTCATGTAGTCAGTTGGGTCAGAAGGAGTAATAAACCTGATTTCTAAGTTTTCTCCCGGTGCCCTCATCACAGGGGAATACATTAATGTGTGTTAGATTTAAACCACAGTCACTATTGAAACTTGTAGTGAAGTGAAACTTACATTTGGCCTTCTTCAGTTTCATATGTTTTTCTCATTCTCCACCTCCTTTTTTAACTTCACAGTCTAATGAATGTGGCTTCTGATTTTCATCCACTTTATGGCTCAGAGGTAGTTTATTAATTGAGTTATAATGGTTTGCCTGTGCCCCACTCTCATATTCTCTCATATTCTGTGTCAAAGGAAGTTTCTAATGAGCTGCAGATATGTGGGGCTGCACAGAGTGGAGAAGGCAGACATACTGTATTTGCACATACACTATTCTTACCCTGTCTTTCTGTCCTGCTGTCTGTCTGTTTCTATATTTAGACATGGTGTGAAGCTTATTCCTATGTGTGTGGCTCAGTGTTACTAAGAATGAATGTAATGTGAGACTCTTAGGCGCTGCAGTCTCCAGACTGTCCCCGGTGAGCACTAAGGGCTCTGATCCTTTCTGCAACCCAGCTTTTGTGTAGACAGACTTCTGCCTCTTAGGACACACACATGCAAGACTGATGAAAGAAGCAGACACTTCAGCAAATGATTAAAGGCCAAAAAGTATTGGGCAAAAAAATGGAAAAAAAAAACTTGAAATTTTTGTCTAAAATGTCAGTACATAAAAACTGATGTGAAACACAGCAAGTTATAGTAGCTAATGTTGAAATGTTAACTTCCTGAACCTGCACTGGACAGATATTACTGTATATAATAAACACTTTTGATATATGTTTATAGCACATTGTAATATAGCACATATCTATGGTAGTTAGTGATGGTAATTAGCTGGTCTGTCTCATAACATCTCTTTGTACATCTCAGTTTAGTGGTAATTCACTGCAGCATCTAGTCTGCCCGCAGTCCCCTGTGAGAAGTAGTGTTGTGTTTGGATTGGTGCCATCGATATATTAAAGGAGTGATATTTTGCTTTTTTAAATGGAATAATGCATTTTAAAACATTTCCCTGTGGTCTACATAAACTGTAAATGCTATTCTTGGGTCTGAATTCAGAATCAGAATCAGCTTTATTGGCCAAGTATGTGAACATATACAAGGAATTTGGCCTTGGTTTTTCATTATACACGTTTCAACATGAACCCAAAACAACATGAACCCAATCACACTTGAACATAGACCAAATATAGATAAACATTCAACTAGAGACAAGGACAACAATGGGATGAGATTTACCGTGGATTCGTAATATGTACAGAGTGCAAATTGGAGTTTTATACAGTGAGTGAATGTATACAGGGATCCGGTTCATCTACACGTCCATCTTCAACCCTATTTGTGAGTAATGACACCAGAAAGGTCGTTTTGAGCTCTGGCCCTTTAAATACAAATGAGCCACTTCATGCCCTGCCCCCTCCAGGTTGTGGGCTGTGCTGTTCTGTCCTGTTCAACCAACAACTGAACATTTTAGGTAATCGGCTCGAAGTTTGGACATATTTTCAGTATGGACTACAACCGCTGCTGTTGACAAACAATTATGTCGTACTAGGAGAAATGTTCATCGGATGTCTTGACCTTATATGTGCAAATGTTGTGACGTAACTAGTAACAAATTAAGCAGGAATTAAAACAGGTTGTAGAAATCCACTCGATTTTGGCCAAAGTGAATATAAAGATAGCTTTGCAACACCTGGAGAGTTCAAAATCCACTTCTTGAATTATTAGGGTCCAAATACACAAATAAATGAACCAATGACTAATAAAAGTGGGGTTTAGCAAAATACGACCCCTTTGAGAGAAAGAAGAGATCCCATGTACAAAGATGTTGCACAGTCAGAGGAGTTGAGTGGACAGATGAAAGTCTATTAACATTAGGTTTTTTACTGGTAACTAACATTATTTATCATATTTATTATTCAGTTTCTTTTCCTATTCATTTTTACTCAGACTCAGACATCAGCCAGATTAGTATTGTCATACCCTGCTTACCCTGCACCTGTCTGTCTGTCTGTCTGTCTGTCTGGTCTTAGCTCCATCTCTGTCCAAACTCACATAATATACTGTATTTAATAATGACTTTGAAGAAATTTCATAAAAAGAATTAAGTGGCTTTCATTGTTAAATGTCATGACCATAGATATAAAAGAGAGTTAAGCATGTTCTTTCATAAGAGGTTACCGAAGCGCTGCTGCCTTTGAAAGACTGGGTCAGATTGGTTTCTCACTCTGCGGCAGCTTTAAAAATGAATCCAGCAGTGTTGATTTGATGGTTTTGAGTTTTGTAAATTAACCCAAAAAGACCCAAACGGCCACCAACGACCAAAACCATCTACTGATCTAAAATGTTTAATACCTGTTGATCCATTAATCCTATCAATACATGTAAATAATTAGTGTTAAATGCAGTTTTTCATGTTTTCATGGTCATCAGATATGACCCGTTTGGACGTTTAGTTACCATGGAAACACTGTCATCTTCTACAACATTGATTCACTAATTTGATCAATGACAGTGGATGGACACACTTGAAAAAGTCACTTTTTCTTAAGTTTTCTCTGTGTTTGATATGATAACCACCACACCACCCCAATTATACAGCTAAGTAATTTTACAGTGTTGTTATTATAACTTATTACCCACAACTACAGTTGAATTATCAAATGGAAAAACATGTTTCATTCAATAAACAGAAGCTCAGGACGTCTGACCTGGTAGGCTCTGTTACTCCTGACATTTGATGATGGATCACATGAAGATTTCACAGAGGGGGCAATTAAAATGACTGAAACCGTTAAAGAATATTAACATTTATTTTCTGGAGTCATCTCATACCTGCCAGTGTATGTTCCTGTAAGATCCTAAATATTTGAGTTTCTACCTTTCTAACTGATACCGTAAAGGATCATCCCTTAATAAATATGTAGAACAACCATACACAACATTAAAAAGACAGATGTAGAATATATTCTGAATGTGTAGTTCTTCTATCCTTAAAAAGTGCAAAATACACAAGTGTCTCCATGTTATAAATGTTTAACCAGTGAAAAAATGTCACCTTCCTTTCTTGAGCAGTTGTCCTTCTGAAGGCGGAGTGACTCATACTTCTACCACAACCTTCAACAACCATCACAACCAGAACAAATAAGAAAATGATGTGATGATTAAATCCATTGAAAAATTCAACTAGATTCTACCATAGTTTGGACTTTTTTGGATCTCATTATGAGTTTTCTATTGGCTCAAACCTTTTTTCCCCATATTTTCCAGAAACGAAAAGCAGGTGAGGTAGTAGCAGTAGTAGTAGTAAAAGAAGTCGTATTAATGGTAATAGTAGTAATAGTAGTACTTATAGTAATAATAGTAGTAGTAGTAGTAGTAGTAGTAGTAGTAGTAATAGTAATAGTAGTAGTAGTAATAGTAATAGTAGTAGTAGTAGTAATAGTAATAGTAGTAGTAGTAGTAGTGGTAATAGTAATAGTAGTAGTAGTAATAGTAATAGTAGTAGTAGTAGTAGTAGTAGTGGTAGTAGTAGTTGTAGTAATAGAAGTAGTAGTAGTAATAGTAGTAGTAGCAGTAGTAGTAGTAGTAGTAGTAATAGTAGTAGTAGTAGTAATAGTAATAGTAGTTATAGTACTAGTAGTAATAGTACTAGTAGTAATAGTAGTAGTAGTAGTAGTAGTAGTAGTAGTAGTGGTAGTAGTAATAGTAATAGTAGTAAAAGTAGTAGTAATCGTAAAAATAATAATAATAATAATAATAATAATAGTAATAATAGTTGTAGTAGCAGCAGTAGTACTAGTAGTAGTAATAGTAATAGTAGTAGTAGTAGTAATAATAGTTATAGTAGTAGTAGTACTAGTAGTAGTAGTAGTACTACTACTAGTAGTAGTAGTAGTAGTAGTAGTAGTAGTAATAGTAATAGTAGTAGTAGTAGTAGTAGTAATAGTAATAGTAGTAGTAGTAGTAGTAGTAATAGTAGAAGTGGTAATAATAGTAATAGTAGTAGTGGTAGTAGTAGTAGTAATAGTAGTAGTAGTAATAATAGTTATAGCAGTAGTAGTAGGAGGAGGAAGAGTAATAGTAGTAGTAGTTGTAAAAGTTATAGTAGTAGTTGTAGTAGTAGTAATGGTAGTAATAGTAGTAATAGTCGTATTAGTGGTAGTAGAAATGGTAATAGTAGTAGTAGTAGTAGTAGTAATAGTAGTATTAATAGTAATAGTAGTTATTGTAGTAGTAGTAGTAGTAGCAGTAGTAATAGTAATAGCAGTAGTAGTAGTAGTGGTAGTACTAGTAGTAGTAGTGGTAATAGTAGTAAAAGTAGTAGTAATAGTAGTAATAGTCGTAGTAGTGGTATTAGTAATGTTAACAGTAGTAGTAGTTATAGTAATATTAGTAGTAGTAATAGTAGTAGTAGTATTAATAGTAGTAGTAGTAATAGTAGTAATGGCAATAGCAGCAGTAGTAGTAGTAGTAGTGGTAGTAATAGTAATAGTAGTAAAAGTAATAGTTATAGTAGTAATAGTAGACCACCTCTTCGAAGTGGTCTCAGTTCGGTTGTTTTGTTCTAGAACAGAGCATGGTTACCTTCACATATGTCCAATCGAACCGAGCCAAAGATCTGCTCTGGAACAAGAGCTCCAGTCGATCCAGTTGATCCACCCTTACAGACATGATGTGAACTAAATCTGTAGATTTACCAAAGTGAATCTAATTATCAGATACAGTGGACATATGTTGTGGTGTTCCTATGTTCCTGTCATGGTGTCAGTTGGATGTTAGTTCAGTGGTTCACTATCTTCCACTCATCGG
This sequence comes from Sphaeramia orbicularis, assembly GCF_902148855.1. NCBI lineage: Eukaryota > Metazoa > Chordata > Actinopteri > Kurtiformes > Apogonidae > Sphaeramia > Sphaeramia orbicularis. The sequence continues at coordinate 7,794,955 of NC_043959.1, forward strand.
TCTCATCCGTCCTCTCTACACCATCAGTCTCCCTCACACTACAGTATTTCTCCCCTGACAGCTCTGTTGCAGGGTCAGAACTTAAAATGCCTTCTGTTAATTCTTCCCTTCCAGCCGTTTGCATCATTTTCTTCCCTTTTTTCATGTTGAAGTGACAGTTTGGAAACTTTCTCAGTAGTATCATTGAAGTCAGTTTGACTTCACTTAAAAGCCACGGAGCAAAGAACTAAGTAGGGAGTTAATTTCCTGTCAAAATGTAGCTAAGATAACATATTTTACAAATGCCCCATGATTCACTCACATGCAGCGGTATTTGCAAAAACAACACACGATCAACAAACTCGGGCATTTTTGTTGCAAATACAAACTGTACCTATCACACAAATATACAACACATACAACATGTTTCAGAAACACATACATGTCCTGCAATAATGAAAAATATTCTACACAGATAAAATAATATCACGAGTTAAGACAATTTTCCTTCTGATGGTTTTTTTCACATTTAGTGAGTTGTGAGTAATTCATCCTCTACAGGTGGCGCTGTGAGTCAGTATAAACACGCTGCCAAATACTGCGCTCAATTTTAAGTTCATTTTCAGATATTTTAAGCATCAAATGGTGTTACAATATATTACTAAAAATTCTAACCCATAAAAACCCAAACATCCATCACCGACCAAAACCATCTACTGATCTAAACTGTTTAACACCTGTCGATCCACTAATCCTATCAGTCCATGTAAATAATTGCTGTAAAATGCAGACTGTCATCTTTTCATGGTCATCAAATATGACCCATTTGGATGTTCAGAGGCTCTGTAGTTACCATGGAAACACCATCATCTTCTACAACATTGATTCAGCAGTAAAACCCATGGAGTTGGATCAATGAGAGTGAATGGAAACACTTGATTTATGTTCAAATAACAATGTATTTTACTGAAAAAGTAACTATTTCTGTAGTTTTTTCTGTTTTTGATTCAATAACCATCTATTTTAATCTGAAATTTCACGAACATCAACACCATCAGTAAGTTAAATACAGGAAAATACCTGATTTATACTGATAGAATACAAAGTAGAGAGGAGAATATTATAAATAAATGGTGATAAATCACTTAAGGGTGGTTAAATATAGAGAACATTTCTTTTGTGAACTGACATAAAAGTAGCGCTGGGCCTTTATGGGTTAAGATGACATCAGTGACAACAGTAGTCTAGTTCAGCCACGTAGCACAAGTATTTTACTAGATTTTATTTTCATTATTTATTTGTGTTATGGTATATATTAATGATCTTATTTTATTGTTTTCTTTATGTGATTTTATTTATTTCACTTTTATCCTTTTTAATAGTCTGTTTTTAATAACTATTATTTTATAGCTGTAACTCACAGTTTCATATCTTTTTTTTTTGGCCTACTCTTTGTTTTAATTATTATTGTATGAGGTTTTGTTTGTGATTCACTTTAACAGTTGGTTGCTGGCATTGTTTTGACTGTAATTTTTGTTTCCCATTTTGTTTTTCACATTGTGCTCCCATCTGGAATGGAAGTTTTGCTGGCTTGGCTTAAGTCATGGATCCATGTATTGTTTTATATTTGCAAGATATGCTTTATTAAGTACTGAAACGTGATGTTTTAGAAATACACTGTGTATTTGCTGAAGTTTTGGCAAGAAATTAATTCTGGACTTTGATTTTAGGTTGATACCTTTTAAGTGAACTTACTCTGACTTCCCTGACGTTGCATGAATATGTTCTAATGTTTCACTTAACCCTTAGGGGTCCACGGTCACAGCCCCGTGACTGAATCACATGACATTTTCAACACATCGTGGCGTCAGAAGTCGGTCATGTAGACCACTGGGGATAACTGCATTCGAAAGTACAGACTTGAAACACTCTCCCACTTTTTATTTGATGTTGATAAAGCAAATATAGTCGGAGATATGATGGTTTGAACTCAGAGCAAACAAACGATATGGCGTTATTATAGTGATATAAAGCAAGTGTTATATTTTTGAAACCATATCTGCGTCAATTTTTGTCCTTTTTCAAAATGGAAAAAACTGGCCGAATCTGTGGATTCTAATCCACAGACTGCATTAGCGTTACAGGTAAGGGTGAGAATGACTCCCACCTGAACCAGATGTGGAATCCGGGAGGACTGGGGGGTGAGAAAACCGTAGAAAATGCCTATTTAAAGATATGCTTTTATGTCAAATATTTGTGTATAGTTTTAATTTATCACAATTTACTTTTTTTTTTTACCTAATATTTGGAACCAATATTCACTTTTGAAGTCTTTGAAAAGGTTCGTTAAGCATCTTTGTGTTATTTATGCGATTGGATTTTATATTTTTTGTGTGTTTTTTGTCCTTTTGTGTTGATATAGTAGGTTAAAGTGAAAACATAATAGGCAGATGAGATCGATGAAGTTGTGCTGAAAAAAAAGATACCAAACATGGCTATAATAAACATCTCTTTAAATAGTATATAAAGGCAAAATCAAAAGTACTCAAAAACAGCCAAAATAGGCTCAGACCCCTGTGGGTTAAACTTGGTTGTGATACAGCTACATGGTGTTGTGACATAGTGTGTGATGGACTGAAGTGTGAGTGTGTCTTGTGTGTGTGTTCTGCAGGTGTCCATTGCGACAGTGTGTGTGAGGAGGGACGCTGGGGACCCAACTGTTCCTACAGCTGCACCTGTGAGAACGGAGGCTCCTGTTCTCCAGAAGACGGCACCTGTGTGTGCGCCCCCGGTTACCGTGGCACCAACTGCAGACGAAGTAAAGCTCCATCGCACGCACATATCCTCCATACTGTCCCTCCACCATCTTATCTTATCTCAGTGGTGCTTAGTGTGAAGTATAGCCCCTGTCAGACTTTTATTGATGCAGGAACATGTACCAGGTACGTGTTAATACATCAGTAATGAAAATCCCCATCAACTAATGAGGTAATGATTTTTATATCCCTTTTATTCTTCGCACTCGACATTGAATTCATCTTAATATTGACCTTAAAGCAGCATAAGACTTTCATCACAAATTTTTCTTTAAATTTGTTAAACCCGAGTGGGAGCCTAATTATCACTAATCCATTAGTCTTTCTGTGCAGTTCGTTTGTTTACATACCAAACCAATATGTCACTCAGGCCTTTTCGGAAATTTTGTTGCTGCTGTGGCTGTGTGGAATTCCCATTCCCACAGTGCACTTTACGACAAAATTTGTGAAAAGGCCTAAGTGACGTATGGGTTTGATATGTAAACAAACGGACTGCTTGTGATGGAGTCATCTTCGAAGTTGTTCACCGTGAGGGAAGTGATTTAGGTGTGTAAGCACAGAAAGACTAATGGATTAGTGATAATTAGGCTGTCACTGGGGTTTTACAAGAAAAATGTGTGATGAAAATCATACGCTGCTTTAAACAGGGATGTAAAAAAATGCAAAATGAAGTGGCTGCTTTGCTCTGTTAAAAACATGAGTAGATTTGTATAAAGGAAGGTCCTCATCAAGAACAAGGCCTGAGTATATGGAAATCAGGAACGGCAAAAAAGACTGTTGAAAATAATTAGTATTAAATGTTCAAAAAATAAGCAATTCAGAATTTAAAATCTTTTATTACCTACAGGGACACCATTACCAAAGCCTTTCAACTACAGAGTCTTCATCAGGACATGAAAAATTAAACTGTTTCTGAGATATTAGTCTTGTTTTATCTAAAAGAAAAAAATATTTCTAACCATGTTTTTCATCAGAAAAACAAACCCATCATACACATACACACACACACATACACACATATATGTATATATATATATATATATATATATATATATATATATATATATATATATATATATATGTCTCAATTTGACATTCCAATTAGATTAGTAAGTAAAAACTAAAACAGTTATTTTTATAATATCTCAGTAAAATATTGTTTTCCTTATTTGTTTATTGCAGTTGAAGAATATTAAGACTTAATTAACCTGTGTTTTGTGCTTATAAAAAGCACAGCTTACTCACATTTTGATGTTTTTTTTTCTGGATTTAAAAAAATAGAGAAGAAAATAGAAAACTGGAAAATCTTATTCGTTATTATTTATTAGTAGGATTATTAGTTATTGTTTTAAAATGTATTGTAACTCTTAATTAGTTACTACAGCCAGCAGATAAGTTGAACTCACTATCACTTGGCAACTGAATGACAGAAAGATACAAAGTTTGCTCCAGTGTAGTGATGTAAAACAGCCTCTGTAGAGGAGATACCAAACTGGATTCAGTCAGCAGAGTCTCTTTCATCTTCAAAAAACACTTGAAGTCGTACCTTTTCCCAGAATACTCCCTCCCTTAATATGCTCTTTTTGCCCTCTATTCCTCAAAACCATCTGTTAGTTTTCCAAGCACTTCTTTTATTCCATGCACCTGCTCCATGGTTCCGTGGCTCCTGTATCAAGGCAGACTGTGTGTTAAGGCACTTATTTCATCCTTGATCTACTGCGGCTTGTATTTGTAGGTCGCTTTGGACAACAGTGTCTGTTAAATCAATAAAATGTGAAGCTGTAGAAGAAGCTGTTAGCTGTTAGGAAAGGTAAGCTTTAAATCAAAGTTTTCACTCACGGTTCACAGTTTAAACAATTAGCTTAATTAGTAGAATCCTGTCGCACAAGCAGAGCACTGGACCAGCATGCACCAGCATGTCTTACTACTTAGTGTAACATTAATTACAGCAAATTAAAGGTCTTAGAGAGATGAATGAGGAGGGATCCTTAAAGGCAGGAAAACAAAGCGACGCCAAGCCACTAGTTTGACTTAAAGGAGGATGCTGAAGGTTAGAGGACACGTTCACCCACATACTTTATCATACACATGCACAAATATGTATGGCACACATAGACTATAACAGAGTCTTATACATGTGCAGTCTGAAAACGTAGCTTATAATGAGACTAAGTCGACCATGAAATGTGTTATTAAAATGACCACAGACTAATCACAGACTTCATCAGGAGTTTCCCTTTGACTCTGAAATGGACTTCTCTCTTAAATGCGCACACAGACACTCTGTCCGATCAGTGACATCCGTATAACGGCGGTGTGTGTTATGTGTGTGTTCTGTCCAGGTTGTTCTCCTGGTTTCTACGGCCATCGCTGCAGCCAGTCCTGTCCACAGTGTATCCACAGTGACGGCGCCTGCCACCACATCACCGGGCACTGTGAGTGTCTTCCAGGCTTCTTCGGCTCCCTCTGCAACCAAGGTTAGTTAAAGGTTTTTGTAGCTATTATCAGAGGGTTAAATGGGTTCAGTTTGTAGTAATAAGTGTCCCCTACGGCGGGGGTGTCAAACTCATTTAGTTCAGAGGCTACATTCAGTCCAATATGATCTCAAATGGGCCGAACTGGTCAAATAATAACAGTGAAAAAAGTACAATTACATAATGAAAATGTTTATGCCTACAAAGCTCCTTTAAGTTCCTTAAAAATGTGAATAACATGAACAACGTGATATGTTAAAAAAAAAAAAATGCAGTTTTAGCAATATTATGTCTCAGCTTATCATTTATACATGTGTATTACAACTTACAGATCACAGTGGATCTACAAATACACAAAACATTTAGTAACAGACAAAACATTGGTAAAATTGCATTTACTTCTGTTAAGATGTTTGTGGTTGTTCATATTTACTCAGGTTATTCACATTTTTTGTGAAAGGATAATTTATACATGTAAACATTTTTATGTAATTGCACTTTTAGAAACCTACGTGTCTTGTTGAGCCTTCTGGACTCTTACTGGTGTTTCCCCACCATGGTACCAGCTCAACTCAAGTGGACTCACTGTTGGTACTCCGTTTTCTATAGCAGATAAAGTACTGCCTGAACGTAGCTTATTGTCAAACAAAGGAATGCATGGACCTCCAACACTGGACATGTTTTCTCACAAAGCCAGACCTGTGTCCACACTTCCTTGGACAGGTCTGACACCCTCCATTACTGTTCTGAATACGGGTTGTTGAGTTTATTTGACTATAAATTTATATGTTGTTGGCCTTACATGTAGCAAGGGAGACTTTCAAAGCAAAAGCGCACAGATAAACAGAGGATGAACAAGGACAATCATGATACTGTGCAAAGGAAATATTTACCCTTGTTCCAGGAGAGTATTTCTACCAGTGTTATTTCCCACAAAAACAGGGACACTGTAAAATGTAAATAAAAGCACAATTTAATCATTTTCAAATCTCATAAGCCCATATTTTATTCACAGTAGAGTATGGAAAATATGTGTTCATAATTTCCTCAGAGAATTTCAATTTTCTGTGTATTTGACTACAGAATAGTTTCCCACTTTATCTCAGTCCATTTTAGATGAGCTTTGGCCCAGACAAGATGGCAGCTTTCCTGTAAGATTCTCATGTGGTTCATTGTTTTCATGACAGAACTCAACCCTGCATTTGCGGATGCCACAGAAAACTGTCTTCACAGAGCATGAATTCCGAAAGTGTTCCTAAGTGCATACAGTGATTTCCATCACAGGATAATGGCTGGTTTTAACGCAGTCCTGTCTGAGGACTCAAAGATCACTGACATCCAGTATTGATTATCTCCAGATTTTTCCACATTCTCAGAATTGTGTTGCCAATTCACATAATTGCAAAATCATCCTCTAGGTGTTTCTTTTTAGTACCACTTCCTTTTCCAGCCTTTCGTTGACCCCATCCAAACTTGTTGCTGCCATCAATTTCAAAAATATTTTTCTTAAAATAAGTATTCTGTTGTTAGAAAAATATGGATTTATTGGATTTGTAGGTCATTACATTCTGCTATTATTTACATTTTACACAACCTCCCAACTTTTTTGGGAATTGAGGTTGAAATCACATCATAATAATTGAATGTAATGAAATAAATAAAACATAGATGACAGTGAGCAGTTGTACGAGGGCTGTTCAATAAGTTCATGGCCTCACCCAGAAATACTGGTTGTTATAATACAGGATGTTACATTCTTTCATGATGGGATAGTGATGCTTGAACATCGATGGACCAAGTGCATTGCTGTAAATGGAGATTATGTTGAAAAATAAAATATAAATTATCAGTCTGTGTTGTTCTGTTCTGAGTGAGGCCATGAACTTATTGAACGGCCCTCGTAGTTTGGCTAGGAAGGTTAGGTAGCCCAGGTTCATTCATTCTCATCTCACACACACTAATAGTAATGATTCTGACCAATCAGCAGGCTCCAGAGTTTTCACAGTCTCTAGAATTGAATGGAGTCATGCTGATACCTCGCAGCCTTTGTTTGGACAACCTTAGAACTTTAAAGTTAAATAATGATTTTAAGCGGTACCAGGCCCATGGGACTCAGCTTTAATAAATGTAAATGATGCTGATGTTCGCAGGACCACCACATAGATCATTGAGTCCTAGAAGCAGATCACTATGGTGACAGATCTTATCCCCAGTCCAACTTCTGATTATTTCTCTCATTATATCTGCAAAATAAAGTCTGTGGATCATCTCAATCCAGCCCCCAACACCCACAGAGGAAAACAAAACAACTCCAACAAGATCAATAAAAGGCAGCATTTTGTTAATGAATCTGAAGACAAATGACCGCAGCGAGTCTGTAATACTATTGACCTCAGCTCCAACAGGGGCCACTGTTGACATGTAGACTGGACTCAAATAGGCCTAACAGTGACTCCAGTTCACCTCATGAGAAAGGTGTAATGTTAGCTGTTAGCTCTCAATGCTTAAGAATGGACATTTGAATATTTAATGTTATGTGTTGATTCAGTGATGAGGACTGAGTTCAATAAATGCAGTATGTAGAAGAATGTGTTTTGTATGAATAATAGTGAAATGAAAGATGAGAAGCAGCCCTTTACTTATGGTTGACCCTAATTTGCAGACAGAACATTTTCATAACGCAGCGATCCATATTTATAACCTATTTCAGTCGTGTATGTCAGAGAAATAGCACGATGTTGGATAATTTAAAGTATAAGTACAGTGCTTTATCTGAGGTTTTTTTTACACCACGAAAAGGAAAAAAGCATTTCAGACAAAAACAAAGGAACAAAAGTCAATTGGTTTATTAGTTGGTTGGTTTGATTACTGGTTAAAGCAGGGGTTCCTAAAGTGGGGTACATGTACCCCCAGGGGTACTTGGAAGAAGCCCAAGGGGTACTTGACATTTTTTGGGAAAAATACATTAAATAAGTCATCATGTACTGAATATAAAATAAATAATGACAATTAATGCTGAAATATGAAACACAATAAATACATTCATATAATAGTTTTATTTTCAATCATCTTGTTTAAGCTTTGGGAACATTTTAAGACCATTTCTATTTTATATTATTCAGAATTAGTTTATTTGAGTAGCTAAGTAATCATTTGTTATTGATTCATTCATTTATGAATTAATGACTTTTTTTTTTTTTTTTTTAAATCAATGAAAGAGGGTACTTTTCAGTTTATATTTTGCACACAGAATTTACTTTTAAAAATCTGGGGTTTTTTATGTATTATAGTTAAATATATGTTGTTCGTTTACAGAGTTTTGAAAATATAAACAGACACCTTTGGCACAGGAACAAATTTCGCCAAATTTTTTTCAGTCAAAAATGCTGAAGCGAGAGTTGGGTGTACTTGGCTAAAAAAGGGATTCTCCACTGTAAAAAGTTTGAGAAACACTGGGTTAAAGTAATCTGAAAAACTGAACAACTCAGGTATTTTTCATTTACATAGATACTCGTGGGTTTCCATAGCCTTCAGAAGGTGTGGTGTCCTTTTTTTTGTTTTATAAATAGGTGTGTCCAGCTCAGTAAAATGCATAATTATGTGTAGAAAATCATTTTGGACCATGTTCAGTCATGCATGACTCAAGCATCTCCAAAACTGATCCCTTTTAGTGTTGATAGTGTCTTTAATACAAAGTATGTAACTCTTTTGTATTAATAGTGACATGATTTACTCAACTGGAAAGGAGTCCCATTAAAGCAACAAATACTTATGATCATATAATACAACAAACATTTGTAAATAAGACATGTTTAGGTGATCATGTGGGATGTTCCATTCACTTCTGCGTATAATGTGTAATTTTTAAACCTTCTTTGTTTGCCTTAAAATTGAACATCTCGCTCTTCTAAAACTTTTAAAGATTCTAAGGTTTGATTGTATTTTATGTATAAATACAGTGTATTTAACATATTTCAAGCAAGGTGGGCAAAAATGTTATTTTAGATTTTAAAAGTCCAACCTAATGATTTTGTTGTATTTTCCAACATGATATTCAAATGAGTTCAGGTCAAAGGTCATGTTTGGTCATTATATGGAGCTGGATATGTATTAAAGACTCTATTTAAGTGTTATATGCATGAATGATGTACAAGTTGATAAAAGTGCATAAGAGCTTTGATGTGATTTTTAGGAAATATTGCTGGTGCAAGGTGATGGCAGATGGAGGTGAGTTCAGCTGCTATGGTTGAGATAGTTGTAGAATATCAATATATGGCATCATAAGATGGATCCGTCTTGGAATCAAAAATTCAACTATTTCTGAGTAAGTGTATGAAAGTGGGCCAGGTAGGTATAGAAACCTAGTCTCTGGCCACCCTCTTGTTTTGTTTTTTTTTTGTCAAAACCTGAACTGGCTAATTAGGTTTGTATTATTTTACAGCAAAGCCTTTGAGTACACATTTAAAATTTGAAATGCTGGCAGTCAGTGTAAAAATCCAAATCCTTGAGTCTTTTCTGCTCTCCTACATCTGCATTTCATGTGAATTCTGCTCTCCTACCTCTTCATTTCATGTGAATAACCTTTTTGTAAGTTCCTTGTGTTCGTCACTAGCTGCTGAGGCCTTGGACTGTTTGATGTGGTTCCTCTGCAGGTTAAACAGGTGTTAATTCTCCTATGAAGGCGGTTGGCCCAAGGTTCGTTGCCAAGTCGAATTTTAAATAGAGGCGGTGGTGGAGTGTGCTGTGAAATATTCATCATCATTAAACATGAAGACAGGCTTAGTCATGCCCTGTCCTACATTAGCCATTCTGCTGGCCGCTGCATCTTTGAGCAACCCCATAGATAACTGGGTGAGCCTTGATAAATCAGATGTCCGGCGTGGGGGCTTTTAACGGCCTGAAGAGTCTGAAACACTCCACACCAACTATGCTACACTTTTGTGCCAGTTAACGATTGTATTGACTATAAACACTTAAAAGGTCTACAGCGTCTCAAAAGGAGACAACTCAGTGTGTCTGGAAGAGTTAGAGAGTAACATTAACTAAAGGCTTTCACCACCTTGTAATGATACGATAATTATACTCTAACCAGGACAAGACAATTGTAACATCCACTAGGTCACTAGTATTAGGTTCAGGACTGATGTGGTTTATACCCTTTAAAATGACGTCTCATATGTGCATTTTAGATTAGATTAGATTAGATTAGATTACATTAGATTACATTAGATTAGATTACATTAGATTAAATTAGATTACATTATGTTACATTAGGTTAGATTAGATTAGATTAGATTAGATTAGATTAGATTAGATTAGCAGCATCTAACCAGAAATGCAGTCAGTAGACAGTATGTATATACTATACATGATAGATTTTGGGGTTGCTATAAATATACTATATGGATTATATCCTATATGGATTGTATATAATAATATTATATATATATATATATATATATATATATATATATATATATATATATATATATATATATATATATATATATATATAATAGTACAGATTAATAAATTTTGCAATATACAGTATTGAAGTGGTAGAGACATAATGTACAGATTATGGACATGTTATACAGGTGGATATACAAGTGGCATAATATATAGATTGAAATGATATTAACATGCTATATAATTTAAATACTATGAACATATTCTACAGGTGGATAATGGCAAAATAAACCATTATGTTTTAGCCTCACAGTTCTGTTACAACACATGACGCATGAAAATTAGACTAATGCTACTGTTGCTCTTATTTGCAAAATAGTCACAAACGCACAAAATTATCAAAGTGTGAAGAAATAAACAACCTTTTATGGGTGAGCGTTACACATTTTAAACAAATGTAAAATATTGTCGCTGTTGAACGGAAATCTCTTATGTCCAAAACAGTTATTTTTCAGGAAACTGGAAGAACAATGTATATTGTAAATAAATGAATGGAGTTAAGAGATGTAGTCACCAGAGGTGGGAAATCCCAGCTCCATAGAGTAAAAGTCCTGCCATGTTCTACCTGTTCACTTAACACAGGTGATTCCACTAAATATCCATCTGCTTGGAGGAGGAGTTGTGCTCATCAAAATGGGCTGGTTCAGTGACTGGTTGGAACAAATACATAGCAGGAGTTTTACATTATGGAGCTGGGATTTCCCACCTCAGGTAGTCACAAGCCATTTTCAACATTTTTCATGGGTTAAATATTTCTAAACCCTTCTGGCCAATGTGAAGATTGACCAATAGAATCATTTTATGACAAAAGAAAAAACATAAATGGACTTACGAGGTTTCTGCCGACAGTAATGCATAATATGTACATTTTTACTGACTTCACTGTTGTGCATGTACAGTGTAGAACTGAGTTGCAGACAGTATTTAAGACTGTGTTGTCTTCAACTCTTGAATAATACATTTTTCTGTATAATACCAGCAAACTACAGTGGCATATGTACGCAATAAAGCTATGAGGCAACAACTAGGACAGGTACTAGAAAAATAAATGCCAATAGGATGATCAAGTGTGGTAATTAAAATAATCAATGATCATTGTTCATGTTCTTAAATTTGACTTTTATTCATTTCTTTAGTACAGTTTGCTGTTTGTTTTGTTAGGATGCAGGAGACAGAAAACAATACATAACTGTCAAAACTAAACTGCCAGTTAAATTACTGTTTCCTCATAAGTCAGTGATTTACAAACGACTTAAGCTTAAAAGCAAAAAGATAAATTTAGTGCCTCCTCGAGATCCAAACTCACAAATACGTCATGAGTTTCCATTGAGCAAAACACTGTCTCTGAAAGGTTCTTTATGTTATTTTTGTCTTTTTATATCTTTTACATCTCTTTAGTCTTGTTTCATGTTTTATGTCAGTTCATCTCTTTCCATCTTTTACATGTTTTTGTCTTATACCTTGTGACATATTTTACATCATGTCCAACTTGTTACATCTTTTAGTCTTGTTGCATCGTTTTACATCATTTCCATCTTGTTACATCTTTTACAACTGAGGCTTCTACTCTGCATTCCACATGACTTCAATGAGGCCAATATTCATAATGTTTTCACACTTGTCTTCTGTTTAAATTCAGAATATGAATTTACATATTATTTTATTGCTATGAGTTTTCTCATCCAATTACTGACCTGATAAAACACATCAGCAACCCATTTTGGAAAAACAGCTGTAGATTAATTTAAACATATAGATAATGCATTTTTATGTTCAAAGGTTACACCTTGCATAAAAAATACAAATACAAGGCTGGTCTATTTTTAGGTTTGCAGTAAGCACATATACACCCTATTACGCTGTGTCAGCATCCACTCTACATTTGTTAGATTGGGGTTACATTTGAGCCATGTTTGAGCTGATGCAGGTTAGGTTGTATTGGAATAGCATGTTAAATACAGAAACTAAAAGATATTCCTTTATAATTGAGACAATTTGGCCTTGCAGGTTTTCTTTAACTTTTGCTTATTCTTATGAATATTTTTTTCTTTATGATCGAACATCAAAATCATCAGTGTTGCTTTTCATCAGGTAATTCAACAGAAACACGCAAAAATCCCATATGATAGATTTTAATATACAGTCACAGAAAAATTATTAGACCATCAAAAGTCATCAAAAACAATGGTTATGCAATTAAGTACTAACTCCTGTATTATGTGACTAAAACAGACAGAAAAGAAAACATGGAATGTCTAAAAGCACTGTTTTTGGCAGCACAGTGCCATAGCTATTGATGTAAGAACTGAAGTGATTTTAGTTATTATCAAGAAAACATGGAAAATGTTCAGATATCAGCTCTGAAATTAAACTCTTATGAACTATTTTTGTTGTTATCATATTTGTCTAAACAAATGTATCTTTAGTTGTACCAGGCATTAAAATGAACAAGAAATGAAAGAAAACAAGGGGTGGTCAAATATTTTTTTCCGTTACTGTACATTGTCAGCAGACATAGGTGCATTACTGCTGTGTTCATGACTTTAGGCCTCATCAGGCTCATTATTCAGAAGATATGTACCATGGTCAAAAAATGGTTATATGAGCCTCAAGCATCAAAACATGAAAGGGGATGTTAACACAGAAAACAAATAACTATATTCCCGCACCAGTAACCTTTGAGGCCGTCAGTAAAAATACTATAGAAACATATTCTTCAAACTTTATTACTTGTAGTTCGGCCTGAGGGTGGGAGAAGTAAGAAGCCGTTGTTACTGAGTCGAAATGCTTGGGCATAAAGACATCTGAAACCCACTGTGTCAAAGTCAGCACCACAGTTCCATATTTAACTGGGTTTAACTAGGTCTTAACTTTGATCAGTCTGCTTTAATCTGCCCCGTTCAGCCGTTCAAACCTCAGCTGTAGAGAATGTGTTTGTGTTTCAGAAATGAAAGAACCTAATTTAATTTAATTTAATGTCTAAGTTCTTTATGTTATAACACAAATGACTAAAACTACTTACTTTACCTAGGAATATTTCATGAAGTCTTTTGTTTATTTTTAATAACTTAAATTCATTCATAATTTACTGTTTGCTTTCTCGGCAGCTTGCCTATGAGCATATATCAAACATAAACACTGTTTCCCACTGGTCTGTCACCACAGTGCGTAAAACATGAGAAGACAGACAGACTGAAGCCAGAGGGCAAAGTGGTGGAGAATGAATTTATGGGTTTGTACCTTCAAGCTGCTGTAGTTGCTTTTTTTGACAACGCTGGGCAAAAATTTCATAATTATTGGAATTCATGTGGTTTAAGTGGACACAAAAGTTCTTCAACTACTCCTTGCTTTTATTTCCTGCTCATGATGTAGATTTTGACCAATCACATGCCTTTTCAGATATGTAGGGTGGTTGAATATGTGATTGACAGCTGTAATTACCAATCACTGTTCAGGCTGTTCAGTCTGGTGGTTTTGAACAGAGGTTCAGGCTTCTGTTTGTGGGGTTTCCTGAAGAAAGCGTTGGACCTGGACCTGCTTCAGCACTTTGGTATTGGACACAAACGCCACATAATAATGGTGAAAGTCCTCTCCCAACTGTCGTTAGCAGGAGTTACCTTTTTAGTCTTTTTAGTTTTTTTTTCTTCCTTTTCATGAGCTCAGCTGGCTGACAGGCAGCTGTCTGTAGCGATAAGGCAGCAGCCGACACCAACTGTACTCCAGTACAGTTGGAGTACAGTTAGTCTTTTTAGTTCAGTGGTTCCCAACCTTTTTTTTACTTGTGACCCCATTTTAACATCACAAATTTCTGGTGACCCCAGACATTCAACATAGAGACTTTTTTTTTTTTTGCTAAAATTTATTTGTTTTTGATCATGGACTTATATGAATGTGAAGAAATTTAATTAATATCTGTTTATATTTGTATGATAAGTAGCTGGATCGCTGTATTTGTCAATATTTGACTGTCGACTTTTTATGATTAATTCCATGTTTGACAAGTTTTTTTGTTTTTTTTTAATTTATCTAAAATGACGTATATTCACATGTCACGTGATACTGTGATTAGCCTCTATATAAAACAGCTGTGCATTTCTATCTGTCCTTAGTCTGATGAAGGGCCTCAGCCTGAAACGTCACTACTTGGTATAATAAACTTTTTGGGAGCTGACAGGTTGTGCGGACCTTCCTTTATTTTTTCAAAAGACATCTCAGCCATTTTAGATGAAAAACAATGGAATGGTCTACTTCCCTCACTCACATGCAACATAGCCTACACAACATACACACAACCTTCTTTATTTACTATAAATGCACATGATAAGGATTCTATGTTATCCAGCTGCTACAATTAATAGACAGTTTTAGCAATAACACAACAAATGTTCTATGGGCTATTGTAAGCGATGTGGGTGTGTATGAAGGAACAAATCAGTCAGAACAGGTACAGGGTCTTTCTCATAACTTTTTAATCAGCTCCAACGCACAATACAGACCAACTCAACTCTCTGTCTTTACCCTTATCCCCCGGCCTCCCCTAACAGCGCCCTCCTAGGCGGAATCCCTCATAACAGAATATCAACTTAACATTACTGTGAACTTATATATGTAAACATCAAACAGCAACTAGAACATACTAAAACAGTGGTTCACAACCCTTTTTGGCTCGTGACCCCATTTTAACATCACTAATTTCTGGTGACCCCAGACATTCACAACGAAGACATTTTTTTTCCTCAAATGTATTTGTTTTTGATTATGTAATAGTTTGCTATACTATATTGCAAATAAACATTAATTTTAGACGACATTTAGTGGACAGAGGCAGAAAAGTCAGGTGTAGATTACTGCACAAAGTGAGAATTTTTTTTTCCTTGATCAGGATATGTACAGTCAGTCCAGCTCGGATTTATAAGGCTGACAATTAATACTGAACAAACAATAACTCAAACTATGAATTATGAAAGAGCTGCAGCATCTGAAACTGACCACAATGAACATTTGACAGATAAACAGAACCACAGTGCCTCAGTTTCAGCTTCAGAGTTTGTCATGTTTTTTATGGATTTTGATTGTCTCTCAACTCACCATATATTTTTTATTAGTAAGTTGTTGTTTTGTTTTTGGTTTTTTTAATCAAGTACTAGAAAGTTCAGGTGACCCATTTGAATTCCAGGCGATCCCACATGGGGTCCTGACCCCAAGTTTGAAAAACACAGTTTTAGGGCTTTTGTCACTTTATTTATATTAGACCGGGTTAGTTTTGCACAATGGTTTCCAAACCTTTCCATTTTCATATTTATATCTCATGGGGACCTGGATTTACAGAAATATGAACTGCCATTATGTTTCCATGTTTGCTTGTTTGTCTATCATCAAAACACTGACATAACTGCACATATTAATCCTGTTGCCTTCTATGTCTTCATCTTGCAGTGTCTTTGACATTGTTTTTATCTTGGTGAGTTAGCTTTTATGAGGTCAACTTTTATAAATACAGAGTCATTTTGTTCAGTTATAGTGATCTACAAGCAGAAGGCTTCCAAAATAAAAGATGTGATACTTTAACCACACATTCACCCCTGCACTTTCAGATACTTCATTTCATCAATAGTACCTGAAAGGAATATGGTCCATACAAGAACTGTATAAGATTTTTCCAACATTTCATCAATTACAGGAAAAGTTCAACATACATAACAAAGATTTTTTTTTTCAAATATTTGCAAGTACGCATTTTGGCAAAAAAAAATAATTTCTGTCCTTCCCGATCAGCCCCCCGAACCCATTATGGACTTGGTGTTTTATCTCATTCCTTAAAGAAAAGGTCAGTTTCTAAGATTTATAATAGTCTTTCACAAGTAGATTGTATCATCACATTGGATCATTTAAAAAACACTTGGCAGTAAGACCTGGGAGTGGAAATCTCACGGACAAAGGCTCAGGACCAGGTACACTCTTCTTTGGTGTGTGCCAAACATGGACTTTTTGCAAAGTTTTACACCGGCTTCATCTATCAAAACTGAAACTCTCCTAAACGCTCCCTGCTGTGAACCCATCCTGTGACTTCAGCTTCTTTGGCAGACATGTTTTGGTCCTGCCCAAGCATCACTACATACTGGACTAAGATATTTCAAATATTATTTAAAATGATCAAGAAACCCCTAACACCAGACCCAATCCTTGCCATATTTGGGGTTGGATCTGCAGTACAGGAGCTTGCTCTCTCAAGGAACCGTAAGATATTGATATGCTTTGTGACATTGAGGGCAACAAGGTTAATTTTGCTCAGTTGGAAACATAAAAACCCTCCAGCTCATCTAGCTTTTCTCAATGATGTTATGAAGCACTCGCAGCGAGAAAAAGTACGATACTCCCTAAAAGGCAAAGTAGGTATATTTTATTCAACATGGCAACCATTCATCGACTATTATATTAAGAATAACTCTTCATAAATAGGTTAAAAACAAAAAAAAAAAACAGAGCATATGACATCCTCCGTGTTTGTGTTTTTTTTTCTCCTGTTGTTGTTGCTTTGTTTCATCTTGTTTGGTGCGTATTTATTTACTCATCCTCCACAGTCCTCTTCGGAAACTTGTAGTATATGTATCTCAGTGGGCCTCATTCACAAACAGTGCGTACACACAAATCTGTGCTTAAATTATGCATACGATCATTTGACGCACAAATCCTGGATTCATCAACATTTTCTTACTCTGTGAACAAATTTAGAACTGCCTCAGACCATGCATACGCATAAATGAGGAAGGCCAAACTAACTGAGAAAATGCAAACACATACCTTTTAAGTACATGCAGAGCATATAAAACCAATTCATTAAAGAGATTTAATTATTATTATATATATATTATTATTAATTATTAAACCACCATGAAATTGACACTTTCACCCTCATCATTGTGACAATTAAAATATTCAAGGATAACAACAGTCCTAGTTTACAAAGGAATATATGAGAAAGTACATTTCGAAATGGATGTTTGTCCAGTTATTGTTCTTAAATCAGGCGGACCTTGTCCTCCACCAGTCTCCTTCTTGTTCTGGTCTGTAATGTGTTTTTTGGCTTCAACCATGTTGAACCACTTTTTTTCACCTGGGCCACAGTGCACTTCTCTGGGGACACTACATCAACAGCCTTGGTTATTGTGGTCCAGGCATCTTTTTTTTTTTTTTTAAAACCATCGTCACCCCTGAGGAGACACTCTTAAAAAGTATTCCTTTTCTGGCTTCCACCTCAGATACAATTGTTTCAATTTCTGTGGTTGTAAAGGTCTTGTTTTTTGCCTTTTGGCACCATCCCGTCTAACAAACTGAAATTTACTACTTCGCTCCTCACGTAACTGCTTCCTTCATTCACAAATTAACTCTAGGCAAGCGGCTTCCTTATATGGAGATGGGGGTGTGGTAGTATGTGAATCATAAATTGCAAACACATGCCTGTCAATGTAGAATGATTCGGATTCTCACACACACACACAAGGTGGTGAGGACAAAATCGGCTGGTGCGCAGGTGTCAATGAATCCCACAGTGATTTTGCATACGCACTTATTTTGTGTGCAAAGTAAGAACATTTCCATGCACATATTTGTGAATGAGGCCCATTGTACCCTGTTTGAAAAACCACAATAAAAGTAGTTAAAAAAAAGGTTGTGATTTAACTAACAAATGATAAACCAAAAAAAAGTTAAGAGTGCTAGTTGGCTATAACTTTCAAGATAAGTAATTCATTCATTTTCCATAACCACATAATCCTCTGAAGCCTCTACCATCAGGCTAAGGCGGGGTACACCCTGGACATGTCACCAGTTCACCACAGGGTGACATATACAGATTAACAGCCAGTCACCCACACCTACAGGCATTTTGGACTGACCAAGTAACCTATTAAGGTGGATGTCTTTGATGGGAGGAAGCCAGAGTACACGTAGCAAATCCACTATAGACATGAGGCGGACACACAAACTCTACAAAGCTAACCAGTGCACCATGTTGCTGCTCAAACTACAGTACTGGGTCATGTTATAACCCAGCTCTGCTAGGAGAGGAGCGAGTAAAGGAAGTAACAAAAAAAAAAAAAAAAAAGTTGAAAATTTGCAGTTTGCATAGAGAGCAATTTTATTGTAGTTCTCTGTAAGAGTATTTACAAAAAATACAGGGTTACAAAACTAAGGGAGGGCTGTACAGGTACTGCCAACAAAAAGGGTAATAGCTAGTCTGCCTAGGGCTGGTGGGGGAGCCCAAAATAAAACTCCACAGAAAAGAACCACTTCTATCTACCAACATACATGGGCTGGTGGCTAAATACAAGAAGGCTACTTCTACTCTAGACAGCCACTCCTATCAAAGATACAGTTAATGTTTTAAAGTTCAAACTAGAACCAAAAGGGCAAACAAAAAGAACTAGCTCACACTGGCTAGCAGTGGACAAAAGGGTAACAAAAAAAAAAGACAACGGGTCAACAAAAGGTGGTTTCACCAAGACCACAAACAAAAGGTGTTAATTAACACAAATTTACAGCAACTAGTGGATACACTCCAGGTGCTGGAACAGGTCAAAGCTACTAAATTAACACAAGTCAAATACTTACAACACCAAAGTTAACGATACAGAGCAAGGAGAGTTCACAAACGAGCAAAATGCAACATAACCACAAACAAAAGGCATCCGAGCCAGACTGAGCAGAACACACAGTGCAGTCAGCTGGAGCTGGTTTAGTATGATCAGCTGGTGGGCGGGGCTCAGGTAATTAGCAGCAGCATCCAATGAGAGGGCTCCACATCTGTATGTGGAAGAAGGAAGTCTGGAATGGCATTCCTGGCCTTTTACAGTAAAAACACTCATTATTAACACACACAAAGAGGGGGAGATGAGGCAGTACAGCCCACTGGCTGGAACAGGTCAAAATGGGAAACTGCGTGAATTAATAAGAAATTCAGTACTTCAACTGAACACTGAACATTAGAGTACATTTACTTTTCACATCCCTTTTTTGTCTAAAATTTATGAATCTATTATGTAAATATACATAGACCTATGTGTATACAATATACAATAATAATAATAATAATAATAATAATAATAATAATAATAATAATATCATATATCTAGAAAACATAAGTCAACCAGGACTTTTATCATTTGTTTTTCAGTTCGTCTTATCAAAATATGTAAGATTTAGCACAATTTATATCTGAAGAAAATGATTGCCAAAAAATTATAGACCAGTGTTTTATTGCTTTTAAGGCATTTGATACAAACAAAACCACTGCAGTGATAAAAAAAAAATAGGACCAATGACCCTGTATCTCACTGGCTTCTTCTATCAAGAAACAGTAACAACTTGAATTTGCGAGGTTGTCAGATTCTGGTGCTACATTAGAGTCCTGTGGTCTGGTTGCAGGAGCTCAACCTCCCAACAGAAGTGGGTGGTACTTTCACTGGAGGAGAACTCAACTAATTAAATGAAAGTTCATATACGACTTATATTGATATCTGTAATCATTTCCATGTTATAAGCCATCACAATACAGCCCATTATAAATAAAGGCAAATTTTTGATGTTTCAAATACTTGTCAAAAGTTCAAAAATCCTAAATTTGTAGACATTGTTCTAAGAAAGCTACATAAAAACATTTGAAGTGAATCTGACCAGTAGTTTCATTTGAGAAGATGTTTGAAGAAATTGCTAATGAAGATAACAAGGAAGGTCAACGCCTTCACAACCTGGTGGCACTAAATAAAAAATAGCAAACATGATTAATCCTTGAAGTCCATGAATCTGTCAGATAGCTGCAGTTTTTCCAGACACATGCTGTAGACATAAAATATTTAAGCATCCCATCCTGCACTTATTGTATTTTTTTTTTTTTTAACTCAATGCATGTTACTCATTAATGTATATTATAATCATATACAGGAAAATGCACATAATAAGGACAATACATTTGAAGTACTTTGAAAATGCAAATTAGTGGAGAGCAGTAGTGTATGTATGTCCAGTGATGTGTAACTGCTTAAACATTAACATTAGCGGCACACAGCACACATTCATAAAGCTGTAACACAATCGTAATGTTTTATGAAGCTGACCGTGAGCACACTGTGCTGTGCAAAGTAAGAACTCATTAAGCAGTTTAAAGTTTAGTATTATGAGGGAAGGTCAAGTGAAATGCCAGCTCATAATATTTATAACATTTACACTTTGTGCTGTTTAAAATGTAATGTTATGCATCTCTTTTTCTTCGTGCCTGCCAAGGGACCCAAACTAAAGCTGCTCAATATGAAGTTTTAACCTAATAAACTCCCAAATTTCACTTGAAACTTAACACGATATTACACACACAAGTCACACTCATGTTAATTGGCAATAATCAAAAGAAACCCCAGAGCGTATAAATATATTATTGACTCACCAGACACTTCAAGTATCTGAGGCTCAGTACTGTATTAGTTTAACTACATCAAGTGATATTTACATGTAAGAAAAATAGGAAAATTACATCCTTAAGCAACTGAATCCTTATTTCCCTACAATAATTTACTGGAAACAAATGATCTTACTTTTGTAGGGTCCTTTTTTTCAGATAACAGACTTTGAATAATTTCTCTTAGAGGCTTTCACTTTTTTTTTCAGTGAAACAGAGGAAATTAAATTAGAAACAAATCAGCAAAGACAATTTTTCCGACTGAAATGACAAGATACATTTCAAAGCAAAGGAAAATATCATTAAGATAGTGGTGGTTTCCAAAAAAGGGTCACAGTGTTTACACTTTACATCCTCTTTGAGGCATCATGGTATCTGATCTGTATAAATCTGAGCAGCATAAATGTATTCTAATTAAATTTCTAGTCAATAAAACTGTCAGTCATTTCTTAATCTATTAATATCTGTAAAGTTTCTCATCAAGTAGATTTCTGATTTCACTCATGATATATCATTTTAGACTTTGTATAAAACTTAGTGATGATGCACTGCTGTGTTTATCTCCCTACTGGAGGGACAAGAAAAGACAAATTGTGGTTTTATTATATATTTTTGCCTGAAAGCTTTGGACATCATGTTTGTCATTTAGCACTTCAGGCTTACAGACTTTTATAGTCGAGTTTGTCATTTATTGTTCAGATTTAACAGTTTTTGTTGTGACTCTAAATATGTCTCATAATTCTAAAATGCCTTAATACAAACCAAACTAACAGTGCATTTGTTCATGTCTTAAGATTTTATAACCCTCTCCAGTCTGTGGCAATGGCAAATCAAATTATATCACAATAATTATCATTACAAAGTATTATCTTTTTATTATGGGTTCCTGTTGTTCACTTTGTAAGATAACGCATAGTGACTGCATTTACCTGAAAAAACTAATGTTCCTTTTCTTCTATAATTCCAAAGTGGACAATATTCTAAATAAGCTGTTCACATGGGAAATAAAAAATTAATATTACTTTTATATTCCTGTTTACATGCGGATGTAAATTTAAAATAATGTTTTTTCAGTGTTTTCCATTGGTCTCAGATGCCCCACTATGTTAACTCAGCCTCCCTTCGTTATTCTTTCAAACATCCTCTAGAGCAGTGGTTCTCAACCGGACTGGCTTCAGGACCCACCATCACCCCTCAATGAGAAGCTGCGATCCAAATTGATAATAGTTAAACTTCTCAAATATATTTAATAAAAATATGTTGTGTTTTGAACCTGAGATAATACAGAATATCACAGTACGGAAACACAAAGGACAAGTTTAATGATAAACCAAACTGACCAGCAGGTGGTGATGCTAAATATGGAATTACACTATATTGCCAAAAGTATTTTTTTCACCTGCCTTGACACACATATGAATTTAAGTGACATCCCATTCCTAGTCTGTGGGGTTCAATATGACGTGGGTCCACCCTTTGCAGCTATAACAGCTTCAACTCTTCTGGGAAGGCTGTCCACAAGGTTTAGGAGTGTGTTCATGGGAATTTTGGACCATTCTTCCAGAAGCGCATTTGTGAGGTCACACACTGATGTTGGACAGAAGGCCTGGCTCTCAGTCTCCGCTCTAATCCATCCCAAAGGTGTTCTGTCGGGTTGAGGTCAGGACTCTGTGCAGGCCAGTCAAGTTCATTCACACCAGACTCTGTCATCCATGTCTTTATGGACCTTGCTTTGTGCACTGGTGCACAGTCATGTTGGAAGAGGAAGGGGCCATCTCCAAACTGTTCCCACAAAGTTGGGAATATGGAATTGTCCAAAATGTCTTGGTATGCTGAAGCATTCTCAGTTCCTTTCACTGGAACTAAGGGGCCAAGCCCAGCTCCTGAAAAACAACCCCACACCATAATCCCCCTCCACCAAACTTTACACTTGGCACAATGCGGTCCGATAAGTATCATTCTCCTGGCGACCGCCAAACCCAGACCCGTCCATCAGATTGCCAGATGGAGAAGCGCGATTCGTCACTCCAGAGAACGCGCCTCCACTGCTCTAGAGTCCAGTGGCGGCGTGCTTTACACCACTGCATCTGGCGCTTTGCATTGCACTTGGTGATGTATGGCTTGGATGCAGCTGCTCGGCAATGGAAACCCATTCCATGAAGCTCTGTGCGCACTGTTCTGGAGCTAATCTGAAGGACACATGAAGTTCGGAGGTCTGTAGCGATTGATTCTGCAGAAAGTTGGTGACCTCTTCGTACTATGCACCTCAGCATCCACTGACCCCGCTCCATCAGTTTACGTGGCCTACCACTTCGTGGCTGAGTTGCTGTCGTTCCCAAACACTTCCACTTTCTTATAATACAGCTGACAGTTGACTGTGGAATATTTAGGAGCGAGGAAATTTCACGACTGGATTTGTTGCACAGGTGGCATCCTATCACAGTTCCATGCTGGAATTCACTGAGCTCCTGAGAGCGACCCATTCTTTCACAAATGTTTGTAAAAGCAGTCTGCATGCCTAGGTGCTTGATTTTATACACCTGTGGCCATGGAAGTGATTAGAACACCTGATTCTGATTATTTGGATGGGTGAGCCAATACTTTTGGCAATATAGTGTATTTCCTTTAACATTAAAGTAGGTACATTTCAACCAAAACTAAAAATGTGCACCGAGTTAAAAATTAAAAGTGCAGTAAGTCACTTATTCAAGCATTAAACATATTCAGGTTTTGTCCAATGTAGGTGAAACCATATCTGATGTAGTTGTCAGTCCCGAGTTTCACCTCGATATGAATGGAAATGTTTGGCTCTCCTTTTTATGCTGTGAAATGTATCATGTTAATTATCATTACAGCGCATTATCGCCACCTACTGTTGGGGAGTGTGAATGGATGGTGCTCAGCTCCATAAAAAAGTAAAGCACAGGATTTGTTGCTTATCATCACTTTTTGCCCAGATAAAGACTTGTGACCCATAGAAAATGGGTTTGCGACCCACTGCGTGAATATAACTTGCGCATAAAAAAGAGTTGGTTTTTCAGGTGTAGTGCAATTGGTATATCACACAAAACTGCAACGGAAAGACCTTTTTCTGCAACTAGAGTCACATGAATTAAAAAAAAAAAAAACGAATGTTGACGGACATCGCAACAACTGAAGAAGAAGAGTTTTAAAAGAAACATGGTGCGGTATGTGTGGACACACGAGGAAACCGAATCATTTCTTAATTTAGTACGGGATAGAGGGGTAATATATAATAATAATGAATATATCTGTAAATCAACATGATATTTACGTTCGTCGCCAGGTTTATTGAATGACTTCTCATGTCATCTCGTGATAATAAATAAACAAATCATTGCATTTGTGATTTAATAGAAAAAAACAACATTACGCACTTCTGTTTTTCAACATTTAGTGCATATTGGTAAAGTTTTGCACATTTGTCAAATGGAAAAGTCATCTTTTCAGTATTTGCTCATATCCATAAACCTGTTGGTGTCATCTGTCATAATATTTAACAGTAGATGAGCTTCTCCTTCCACTTTTCTTTGGATTCATCCATCTCTACCAAAGAGCATCTTTGTCTTTACTTCAACCTGCAGCAAAACATGCATTCATTTTTCTGAATGCACTATATTTATGTCCAAATAATCCTCAAAAAATCAGAATATCAGTATATCGTACGTGTCTGAATCAGAAAACATTTCAGAAAAAGGCTTAATTCAGCATATCCAACCAGAATAACATGTTAGCATGAAAGGTGTTAAACTCAGGATAATAGTGGAATACTTGTGTGCATGTAAACATACTCACTGTGCTTTTGTTTTGCTTTACCTTTTTAATGTGTATTTGCATATTTAGATTTAGAAATAAACATTTCATTGAAGAATTGTTTTTTATGTTCTGAAATTTTCCACTGCTTGTCATGTTCTGAACAAAAAGAGTTGTTTAAAACCATAAATACCCATATTTTTTCCCCACAACTTTTAACTCCTGTACAAAAACCAGCCTTTAAAATATTAAGATATAAAGTCATGTTCACATGTTCAGCCATGTTTAAAAGTTATCATGATAAATATCCATCAATTGATATTAAAATTCTTATCCTGATGAGGATAAGAATAAGATAAGGAAAGGAAAGGTCATTCATAGGAGATGCAGAGTTAATGTTTAAAAGCAGGTCAGGAATAAATAAAGAAAATAAATATACATTTTTTTCAATTTATTTAAGCAAACATTACATTTAAAGAAGTAAAATGTGAATTTGTGTGGCACTAATTTTAGTGGCATGTAATACACATTAGGTGATCTGCTGAATATGGCTTTGATGTAGTGTTTGTAAGACTAAATAAAATACAGTGTTAGTTCATGTTACATGTCTTTGGTGCTCTGATTCACTTAAATGATACTTTTTAAATAGAATTTGGACGAGAAACATCTATAAGTAGCCAGATTTCTTCTGCTGGATGTAGGCTAATGTTTGAACACTGGTGGACGTATTCAGATTTTCACACATCATTTATGTTAAACACATCATTTCCTGCACACTGGTGAATTTTATTGACTAATTTAGGGTGTTGCTTTATAGTGGAAATATCTAGTTATGAAAAGGAAAACGCAATTTCAGGCACCGGATAATGGAATATACAGTGCTTTCAGATATTCTGTCTGTTTTATCCTCCTGTACCCTAACAGCTCTAAAAATTTCAAAAGCACAGCTACAAAACACACCTACACTGGTCTTCCTTATTAATTTAGTACTAGCAAGCTGCATGTTGAAAGAGGTCTAACCTGCAGCGTTCCACAGAGTGGAGACTGCTCTGAAAAATTCAGTTGTTATTTCTCATCCACTAACCTTCTTTAATCTAAAAACATTTTTTAAATTTTTATATTGTTCCAGAAATCTTCATGTTTATGCTGGCATCTTTTATATTATGTTTTATTTAACTCCTATGAATTTATTTATGTAGCCTAAATAAAATCCAATGGTTAAAATTTAGACTCAAATGTCTCACACTGTCCGTAAATCACATCTGCTGTGGTTCATGTTGGAAGCTGATCTGCTGTTCTCACCCAGTTGGTAAGGTTTTAAGGACAAGAAACAAACAGTTTAGTTTAGTTACAAACAGGCAAACAACACTTATTACAGAGAAGTGGAAAACATTGATGGTAGTGGCCAAGAACTTACTGGGATTTGTCCGTTTTTAGCACAAAATGCTCTAATGTCAGCCTCTTCGTCTTTTTCCTTCTGATTCCTTTTGGTTGATGCTCCTCCTGACTGTGTGTCATAATGGTCACATATGCAACGACAATAATCACATCTAACATTAACCCATAAAGGTCCAGTACTACTTTGGTGGTAGTTCCCAAATGAATGTTTCTCTATATTTAACCTTTCTTTGATGATTTATCACCAATGATTATAATATTATCCTCTGTATTTTGCATTTTTTTCAGTGTAAATCAGGTATTTTCCTATATTGAATTCACTGATCATGTAGGTGTTCATAAAAGCTCAGATTAAAGTTGAGGTTTATCATATAAAAAATGGAAAAATAAAGAAAAAGTGACTTTTTCAGTGAAATCTATCTTTACCCGAACATAAACCCAGTATCTCCATCCGCTCTCATTGATCCAATTCCATGGGTTTTACTGATGAATCGATGTTGTAGAAGATGACAGTGTTTCCACGGTAACTACAGAGCCTCTGAACATCCAAATGGGTCATATCTGATGGCAATGAAAAGGTGACAAACTGCATTTTACACCAATTATTTACATGGATTGATAGAATTAGTGGATCAACAGTTTGGGTTTTTTTCCTAAAATGGAACCCCCGCACCTCTCAGGTTTTTACTCTTTGGACCAGTGTTGTATACTAACAAAGTACTAATACTTCACAACTGTACTCAAGTATGTTTTGGGAGAATTTGTGCTTAACTGAGTATTTTTCATTCTGTTTACTTTCACTTTTACTTCACTACATTTCCTAACTCAACTGCATACTTCTACTCCCATACATATTTAATGCACAGTATTGCTACACATTACAAAAAATAATTTAAAGGAAATTTGGTGTTTTCACTGCTGAGATCACCGGTGACTGCAACAAAGTCAGGAAGCTGATTTATCTTTGGGCCTAATTGTATAATGCAAAAGGGTAAACGACAGTCCACACTCAGTCTGTCGGCAATCTGTAGATGTGAGGGAGAGTTGAATGAAGCTACGCCAAAAGACAGGCTGGTATTATGTCACTGGTTTAGATGTTGGATTCCTTGTTTACGAAGTGTAATGTAGGCTCCATGTTTTTAGGCTCCACATAAGCTTATTTGTTTATTTTGTCTCAAACTGTGATGTAAAAAAGAAAAAACAAACAAAAAAACAATAAAAGCAAGAAGACAATTACATATGCATCCATCAATGATCATTAATCACAGAAAAAGTAATGAAATACAGTAAATTTGACATAAGTGTACATATGACTCCACTCATAAACACAGTTTGAGAAGGGACAGGAAGAA
Organism: Sphaeramia orbicularis; assembly: GCF_902148855.1. Classification (NCBI taxonomy): domain Eukaryota; kingdom Metazoa; phylum Chordata; class Actinopteri; order Kurtiformes; family Apogonidae; genus Sphaeramia; species Sphaeramia orbicularis. The sequence continues at coordinate 7,822,664 of NC_043959.1, forward strand.
GCGAAGGCTTACCTAGTCCTGCCCCTTCCTTACTTTCAGTGTCAGATTCATAGCTTCATATTTTTCTTTTCTTTTTTCTTTTTTTTTTAAATTCTGACATTTCTAATCCCAGCAGTAACCTAGTCTTGTTTCAGTTTTTGAAACCTTGTTTTTGAAGTGTGTGATGTAGGCGTCATGTTCAATATTTTGACTGCTTGTCTTTTACTTTACCATGTTTTAAAATCCTGGGTAAACTTTATAATATTCAAAATTCTGATGCCTTTGGTTGTTATTAACATTTACTTGTACTTTTGCTTTCATTACTTGAGTACATATAATTGTAGATTACTTCATATACTTAAGTACAGTAAATACTAGATACTTAAAGACTGAAACTTGAGTAAAATTTCAGTTGAACTTCTTTCAAAGTAATATTTTGGTACCTGTACTTCTACTCAAGTGTGACATTCCAGTACTTTATACAACACTGTTTGGGACAAATGTGTGTCTAAATACTGAGGGGATGTTTCTCATGAATCACTCTGAAATCTCCATCTACACTGCAAAAATCAAAATCTTACCAAGTGTATTTTTCTCATTTCACACTTCACATATCACACTTAAAACTAGAAAAGCACTCAGAGAGCGCAGACCTCCGCCAAGGCAGATCAGCCCCCCCCCCTCCCCATCACCACCAAAATGTTATCATTTGTTCCTTGTGCCAGTATCAACATTTCCTGAAATTTTCATCCAAATCCGTCCATAACTTTTAGAGTTATCTTGCACATGGTCAGACAGACAAACCAACGCCGGCAAAAACATAACCTCCTTGGCGGAGGTAATAAGACATAATCACCTAAAGAGTAACTTTTCAGTGAGATGTAAGAACTTATTTTTAGACAATTGATCTTGAAAATCTTATTTCAAGAAATCTTACCAGGATAATTTTCACTTGTTCCATTGGCAGATTTTTTTTACTTGAATTAAACAAAAAAAAATCTTGAATTAAGCAAAAAAAAAAAAAAAAATCTGCCAGTGGAACAAGTGAAAATTATCTTGGTAAGATTTCTTTAAATAAGATTTTCAAGATCTATTGTCTAAAAATAAGTTCTTATATCTCACTTACAAGTTTCTTTTTAGGTGATTATGTCTTATTACCCCTGTCAGGAGGTATTGTGATCACTTTGCTTTGTGTGTTTGTTTGTTTGTTTGTTTGTTAGCAAGATAACTCAAAAAGTTATGAACAGATTTTCAGGAAATTTTCAGGAAATATTGATACTGGCGCAAGGAAGAAATGATTATATTTTGGTGGTGATCGGGGGGACACACATACAGATCTGTCTTGGCAGAGGTCTGCACTCTCCGAGTGCTTTTCTTGTTTTAAATGTGATGAGATATTTTACTGGAAATGAGAAAAATACACTTGGTTAGATTTAGATTTTTACAGTGTAGGTACAAAATCACGGCAGTCAAGTTATTTACGGCTTAGTTTTGGTGTATTTATAGAACTTTATCTAAATGAAATTAAGATAATACAAATAAGAGGAAATGTAGTTACATAAATAATATAAAACTCAGTCCACTTATGACAAACAACTAGAGGAAAGGAAGTTTTAGATCGAAGCTGTGTCGTGTAGAATAAGGTTCTATATTTTGTTCTTCGATTTAGTTTTTCCAAGTTCCCTACTCATGCAACATCAAGTAAGAGCGGGTTAATAGAGCAGGTCTTGTACAGTCTGTCTGAGTAATGCAGCAGATTAGAAAGGTGGCAAGGCAGTTTTTCAGTAAGTGCTTTATAGATAAAAAGATTCCACTGTATATCACATTTCTCATGAACAGACGACCCAGGTTTGTTACATATAATACAAGGATAAGTGCCAGAAACATCTCACCTCAGCTTTGACATTTCAAACTCCACAGAACTAATCATCTGCGCTGTGTATTTGTTTTTTTTTTGTCATCAGTGTGTCCCAGTGGAAAGTTTGGAAAAGCCTGTGCAGAGACGTGTTTGTGCACCAACAACGGCACCTGTAATCCCATCGACGGCTCATGTCAGTGCTACCCCGGGTGGATCGGAGAGGACTGCTCCAAACGTAAGACCCCAGAGAGGCTTTCTCTTCACACATGTTGTCTTTAATGTTTCTGTCGACTGCATAAAGGCAGCAAAACCTCAGATATATCAAGACAGGAGCGGAGTCCCGTTTATTGCAGTAAGGTTAATAATGCTGCTATTCATTTATATTATCCACTGTTTTTCCTGTCTCTCAGCAGACTGCACTGTTAGCCTCTGTATTTTGTGCTCCTCAGTTTTGTGTTATGCATTTTTTATGTACTTAAAAGTGGATAAATTGCAAACTTTTTAAAAGATCTCTTCAGCAGCTGTGTTTAGTGACTCAGGGAAATGCACAAGAACTACAGTGTTCCTATACTGCGATGTATCTGTGCAAATGGCAACTAAGACTATTCTATTCTATTCTATTCTATTCTATTCTATTTAAATTGTTATGTATCAGGATTCAGTATGAAAAAAGGAAATACTGGACTTGTTAGATGCCGTACTATTTTTATTTTATTTTTATTTTATTTATTTTGCACATCATAAAACAGCAAGAGAAAATTAAAAAATATATATATTCAAACAAGTAACATCATTGTGAGAGGTTAGAAGCCAAAAAAGGCTTATATGAATACTTCCCCGGAAATGAACAATACAGCGGAAAAAAAAAAAGGGAAAAAAAAGGAATTAAAAAATACAATATAACTGAATTGCTAAACTAAAGTAAAAACAATAAAAATGCAAATCGCATTACAAATCATCAAATCAAATGATATACAGCCTTACATTTTTTCATGAATTAGAGTCCTTTTCACATGCTTTTTAAATAATGATAAAGAAGATGTTGCTTGAAGTTCAGGTCATAGATTATTCTACATATTTGGTCCACGATATTTCAGAGAATACTGACTGACAGAAGTTCGGCAGTATGGAAGATAAAATTTGCTTGAATATCGTGTAGGATAATTGTGAAAAACAGAGGACAACATAAAGAAATTCTGAAAAACTTTGGGAAGAACATGAGTTAAGTGAACATATTTGTACATGAACTACCATATACAGTCATTTCCTGAAGTATTTGGACAGTGACACAGTTTTTGTAATGTTGCATCTGTGCATCACCACAGTGGATTAGAAATGAAACAATCAACATGTGACTAAAATGTGAACTTTCAGCTTAACGCATAAAGACCCAGCCCTATTTTTATATCAGTTCCAAAATGACATTTTCTCTGTATCTAACCTTTCTTAAGTGATTTATCACCATTTATTTATAATATTATCCTCTGTGTTTTGTATTTTATCAGTGTGAATCATGTATTTTCCCATATTTATTCACTGATCATGTAGATGTTAATAAAAGCTCAGATTAAAGTTAATTGTCATAATATCAGAAAAACAGAAAAATGTAGAAATTGTGACTTTTTCAACAAAGTATATCATTAACTGAACATAAACCCAGTGTGTCTGTTCACTGTCATTGATCAAACTTCATGGGTTTTACTGGTGAATCAATGTTGTAGAAGATGACTGTGTTTCCACGGTAACTACAGAGCCTCTGAACATGCAAATGGGTCATATCTGATGACCGTGAAAAGATGACAAACTGTATTTTACACCAATTATTTACATGGATTGATAAGATTAGTTGATCAGCAAGTATTAAACAGTTTAGATCAGTAGATGGTTTTGGTCAGTGATGGATGTTTGGGTTTCTATGGGATAATTCAAGGGGTTTAAGAGACAACAGTTTTGGAATTACAACCATTTTAAATGTATTTCTTCCATATCAGAGGCTCTAAAGTAACTGGACAAACTAAAGTTATTGTATTATAAATGTGAGGATTGTTTTGAATATTTAGATGAAAACCCTTTACATTCATTGACATCCTGAAGTCTGGAACCCATGGACATCACCAAACACTGAGTTTCCTCCTGGAGATGCTTTTCCAGGCCTTTACTACAGTTGCCTTCAGTAGCTGTTTGTTTGTGAGTCTTTGTGCCTCAGTTTAGTGTTCAGTAACTTTAACCCATAAAGACCCAAACAACCACTGGCAACTAAAATCATCTACCAATATAAAATGATTAATAATTTCTGATCCATTAATCCTATCAATCCATGTAAATAATTGGTGTAAAATACAGTTTGTCATCTTTTCATGGTCTTAACCCTAACCCTAACCCTAACCCTAACCCTAACCCTAACCCTAACCCTAACCCTAACCCTGACCCTAACCCTAACCCTAAACCCTGACCCTAATCCTAACCCTAACCCTAATCCTAACCCTAACCCTAAACCTAAACCTAAACCTAACCCTAACCCTAACCTCAAACCTAACCCTAACCCTAACCCCAACCCTAACCCTAATCCTAACCCTAAACCCTAACCCTAAACCTGACCCTAAACCTAACCCCAACCCTAAACCTAACCCTAAATCTAAATCTAAACCTAACCCTAAACCTAAACCCCCTAAACCTAACCCTAACACTCACCCTAAACCTAACCCTAACCCTAAGACTAAACCTAACCCTAAATCTAATCCTAACCCTAACCCTAAACCTGACCCTAAACCTAACCCCCCTAACTCTAAACCTAACCCTAACCCTCCTAACCCTAATCCTAACATTTAACCCTAATCTTGTGGTATTTAACGTGGCATGAAGATACACGCAGAAAGCTTATAATGTGTACAGATAACACACTAATTAAAAGTGGCATGTTATCTGTTCACAGTTCATGATGTCACATTGTCTTGATTGCAGACTTTAATAATGACACACCTACCTCCTCAAGTGTGTTCTGGACTTGGCTGGATGTTGTAAAATGCTTTTTCTTCATCAATTTGATGTTGTCTCCTTGTGTTACTCCAGGCATTTTGGTTTTGCTGAGCTCACAGTGGATTCTGTCTTTTTAAGAATGTACAGAATTGTTGATTTTCCACACCAAGTGTTTTTTGCTGCCTCTCTCATACAATGACAACCTCCTTCACTTCCATTGACACCTCTATGGATCTCATATTGAGAATTCCAGTGAACAGCTACCAAATGGAAATTCAACATTTGAAATCAACTCCAGACCTTTTATCTGCTCATTTATCATAGAATAATGAGAACAGGAAACATCTGGACATGAAGCTGCTGGTCAGTCAGGTTGTCCAATTACCTCTGAGTCTCTGAGTGTGGAGGACTGTGTGTTAATGTGGAATGTGTTAAAGAAATATTTTTGTTAAAACCCATTGAACTAAACCTGATAGTCCACAATTCAACCACATATTGATTCATTTCTGATCCATTGTGGTAGTGTACAGAGGTAAAATGAAAAAAAAAAAAAAAGGGTCAGTCTAAATACTGGACCTGCATTTCAATAAGTGAAACATATTATTAAAATACATATAGTTTAAACACACATGTATTTTTCTCCTGTGAGTTGGTTTCTTTCTATCCTTCGTGTTTCAGAGAAAAGCCAACTGAAATTAATTTCCTCTGTGTTTTGTTATGCGGTTGCAGTCAGAGATAACCACCAGAAAAAACAACCTAAAGGCAATTACTCCATCTTACACTGAACAGAGCAACAACAATCACTCAGCCACATGTGTGTAGAGAGAGTTAATGAAGTCACAGATGACCTGCTCTATGTCACATGTACTCTGCAGGCTGCTCACATTCATTAGATCTGAAAAGGAGAATGGACAGACCGTCTGTGGGTTCATATGGCTGTGAACCTGTTGCTTATGCGTTTGTATCTGTAAGTGTTTGTGGTTTTTATGTGTATCGTGTCTTCAACAGCTTGTCCTCAGGGGTCATGGGGTCCAGACTGCATCCATACATGTAACTGTCACAACGGAGCCCAGTGTAGTGCCATCGACGGAGAGTGTGACTGCAGCCCTGGATGGACTGGACTCTACTGTACTCAACGTATGTCACACACACACACACACACACACACACACACACATACACACCTACACACACACACACACACACACACACACACACACACGTACTATAAGATGTTCCTACTGGGACACATACCTGGTCCTCACACTGACTTCCAGTAATTAATCCTTTGCTCTCTTAGGATTTGTTAAGTTTTTCACTCTATAACATTGTAGGGTCTTAACCTAACTATGTCCTCACAACAGCAAAATGTCAACTATACAAAGACACACACAACCGAACAGGCTTGTCTTTGTCTGTTTGAGGACACGCAACGGTATGAAGCATGCAGTTTATTTTGGTTGTGACCCTTCACTGCATCCTAACTATGTTTACATGCACAATAAACAAACATGATGGTATATTATGTCCTGTATATAAGGTAAGTGTGGTTTTATACACGTGATACATGGAATATATGGTTATATTCAATTCAGTTCATTTTTATTTGTAGAGCCCTATATCACAACAAGGTTGCCTCACAGGGTGTTACAGAATTAGTTGGATGTGAAAACAAACAACAGTCAATAAACAGTAGATGAAAAAAATGGATTAATGTCCCAGGCATCCTCCGTCCTTCAACCCTCCTTCTTGGCAAGGAAAAACTCCAAAAACCCAGTAGGAAAAACGAAACCTCAGGGAGAACCACGGTGAAGGAGAGATCCACTCCCACAGACAGACAGGCTGTAGATGTAACTAGAACTGATGGATGTCCATTTGTGGATGTAGTTCCAGTCTGTAAAGACGCAGTAGGGTGGGGGCACATGAGGAGGTCCATTTAATCAGATAAGACAGGTGAGGGTGAGGAGGTCCATCCAGACAGGTGAGGGTGGGGGAAGAGGTCCGGGGTCACAGGTCAGGACAGGACACAGACGAGTCACTTCAGATCCCGTCGTCATTGGGCCCCAGGCGACTATATATGAACCGGTTACATGTGTTTACAGAAACCATCCACCAGTCTAGAGGAGGAAGCTTATTTTAAAAAAAAAAATTAAACAGTTCAATTTATTTTCAATATTTAAAAATTATAGGGCTCTAGTGCCAATAATACCACACTTGTTGCGTTCCATGAGACGACATTTCAGAAAAAAATTGCATTACAGTAAAAGACGAGAGACAACAAATGTTTCGATTATGTTTAACTTCTAATTCCATCTAAAAACTATACCTTGTGTGAACAAAAGAAAAAAGAAAAGTATAATTGCATAAACGGAAAACAAAATGAATGTCATTAGCCTTATGTTTGACTCCTCTCATCATTTACACATATGATGTCTATCACTTTAAATGAGAATGTTACTAGTCAAGAAAGTGGGAATTTGTTGTAAAACAGTGGAACTATAATGTTCCCTGAAATGTGTGTATGGTCAATATGTAATGCACATACTGATATTATTATCAATATTATATTTTATTCACCGTAGATCTTATTGAGGGTGGGAGGAGGGGGATTAGAAGGGTTTTTTTGTTTGTTTGGAGTGTTATATTGTTGTGTTTATGATTGTATGTTCATTAAAATGGAAAGTCAATAAAATATACATATAAAAAAAAAAGATTGGAACTATCAGACTGTAAAACTTATATAAATAGAAAAACTACACACCCAAAAGTCACAGAGGTGATGACATCATAACGGTCTCTGTCCATGATCTATCCAGAGTCACTGAAGGTGTCTCTGCAGTTTCAACATGACCAGACTAAGTGATTTTCACTTCTTTTAATACTTTCTCACTTTGTTCTTGAGGAGTGAGTGGAAATAATCCAAGAAAACAGTCAATTCCGTGCTGGCGTCATGTTTTATGTGACGAATGCAGTCCACTGAGACATTTCACACCAATCTCATTACTTCATTATCTTTACCACAAACTGTGACTTTCTTTACTTTTCTTTTATGCTGTTTTAAAGAGACAAACATCATTCACTGTTGTCCATATTGTTTGAATAATTTGATTTCAGGATGACATGGTGGATAGTACCGTCACCTCACCTTTCTGTGTGGAGTTTGCATCTTCTCCCTGTGTCTGCGTGGGTTCTCTCCGGGTATTCCAGCTTCCTCCCACCATCCAAAGACATGCACTGATAGGTTAATTGGTTAATCTAAATTGTCCATAAGTGTGAATGTGAGCATGGATTGGTTGTTCATCTATACAGCTGTGCTCATAAGTTTACATACTCTAGCAGAATTTGTGACTCTTTGGCCATTTTTCAGAGAATATGAATGATAATACATAAACTTTTCTTTCACTTCTGGCTAGTGATTGGGTGAAGCCATTTATTACCAAACAAATGGGTTTGCTCTTTTCAAATCAGACTGACAACAGAAACTATCCAAATGACCCTGATCATAAATTGACATACCCCAGTTCTTTATCCTCTGTATTGGCCCCTTTAACATCAATGACAGCCTGAAGTCTTTTGTGATAGTTGCGGATGAGGCACTTTATTTTCTCAGATGGTAAAGCTGCCCATTCTTCTTGGCAAAAACACCTTCAGTTCCTTTAAGATTTTGGTTTCAGATATTTTTGTTTCGAAGCTTTATCATAGAACAGGTTTGAAATCCCCCAACTCGTACATTATACTTCATTTTTAATATCAACACAATACAACAAACGTACATTCAGATATAAACAGCATTGATAGAGTGAGAAAAGAGGAAGGAAAGAAGAGGAAGGAAAAAACAAAACAACCCCCCCCCCCAAAAAAAAAAAAAAACTTGCAGTTTAACATCTCATCCACCTCCCCCAACTCACCTCCCCATCCTCAGAGCCATTAACCTCCTAAGACCCAGGACATGTCAGCAAAGTACAAGCTTTTTTGTTTTTTATTAAATCAGTGCCTATATTGGAAACATCATGATGCAACATTTTTTTCAGATGCAGTTTTTAAATTTTTTATGGAATGTCCTTTGTGGTGGACAGTTTTCTTTTTTTTTTGTATAAAGTTGTGAAACTCTTGTCCACAAATGTGGAGAATGGGTCTCAGGAGGTTAAGGTGGGTCGGAGTAGTGCTGCACTGTGAACTACTGCTTATATAGTGGATCTTAACTGTCCGGCCCTTCCATAAAGATTTGGGGTTTTCTTTCATGAACTGCATGTTTGAGACCTCCCCAAAGTGGCTTAATGATGTTGAGGTCAGGTGACTGAGATGGCCACTCCTTCACCTTCACTTTTTGTACAGTAGCCAATGACAGGTGGACTTGGCCTTGTGTTTTGGGTCATTGTCATGTTGGAACATCCAAGACCACACTATGTGCATTCTGTCAGGGTATGTAAACTTATGAAAACTGATGACTCATCCAGGGATGGGGAGCTGATGGGGGGGGGGCTAAACATGACAAATTCATGGGGCCCAGTATTTGTGTGGGGCCCACAGAGTAGTGGAGGGGGCCCAGTGGATACAGAAGTTGTAAAAATTTCCTGTAAGATCCACTGTATAAGAAAGGTGTAGAAGTCGGGAGGTAAATGTTGAAAGCATGTTTAGTTTCATTTTTGTTTTAACTATATCATAAGTGACGCTGTGTATGGTCCCCCCGATCCCCCCCCCCCGATCCAACTTTATTCCAACTGTGTATGTATAGTTGATTCAAATGAGACCAAAAAATTATTAGTCTCCCATTCTCATTTCTTCCTAAAGGTCCCACCAGGCAGAGGGGACCTACCTTATTTAGTATCCCAGAAAAAAAAAAAAAAGATTTAGCTTGTCTCAATATATTGTATGTCAAACAGTCTTCCAAAAATACCAGGATGTCCTTCTACATCCGGTCACATTTTGCAGTATGCAAACCAGCATGCTTCTCTGGTTATTCCTATCCACAATCCTCCGTGACAGATGTATGAGTAAGAGGGTCAAAGTTTGAGGCACAATGTTACATCCAACAGAGTGTGTGTACTTTGTAAGGGCAGCTGCACTGAGAGTACAAAGAAAAGTCTGTAATTTGGAACACACCCTACTATTTTTAGTTTTCATTACAACATAGAGGAAGCAGTGGACCCTGATATAACACACCTGGGCAGAGTAGAGCTCAAGATGACTTAAGTGGCTTTTCAATGCATCAGATCACACCAGTTGGTAAATGTAGGTTAGTTCACAGTCACTGGATTTAAAGGTTCATTGTGTAATATTTAGTGACCTCTAGTCAACTGAAGGTACCCCACCACTACCTCACCCACTCCTACAGTGGCTGATAAAAACACAAAAAAGGCAAAAGGTGTTACCAGGTCTTTTTTTGGTTTAGTTCGTAATGACTCTGGTCCACTCTAAAATCTAGGAGAAGGTGTAAATGCAGCTGTAAAATAGAAAAGAAGAAGAGATCTGTTCTAAGAAACTGTAGAAATATGGCGTACAATGTAACACAGATGACTCTGTAGAAACAGGTGACAACAACACAACAATTCATATCTTCATGTGCTTCTACACTAAAATGAACATAATTACAGTAAAATGACAGTTATTTTTCCCTGAATCACATACACTGGGCCTTACGTTTCCTTTGTAACCTCAGAGAACATCAGACTGGCAAACAGCTGTAAACAAGACCGCATTTTCTAGAACATTTTGTCTCTCAAAACAACGTCCTAGGCCTCTTGAACAAGACAAAAAGAGTGCCATTCGGTTATATCTACTGAATTTATGTAGTTTAACATTAATATCTCATGTATGACTTGTATTGACCAAGGGATTCTTCTCATGCAGTACCTAGTCAGCCCCTTAATGATCAAATTAAAGGCCTTCACAACCCTTTTTTTTTATTGATTTATTTCGAATATGGAAATGGTACAAGCTTCCTGATTGCTACTAATTGACTTCTTTGCACAACATAATATAGAAATGAAAATTCAAGGAAGCAAAAATAATAATAATACACAAAAAAAAGAAAAAGAGTCATATTCGAAAAGGAGTGAGAGGAAGCATTGCTTATTAGCTGTCACCCCTTTGTCTAAACCAGCAGAAAAAAAAAAAAAAGAATATATATATACATACACACACACACACACACACACACACACACACACACATACACACTATATATGCTACACATATATACATATACACACATATACATACATACCCATGCACATACACTTTCATATATATGTACAAATACATATGTACCCTGAGCTTAAATATTACTATACACTATGACACATTGTTCACATCTTAAACCTAATATGTCCTTTACAGTAGTGATGGCTGGTCAAAATGTCCTAATGATGCAGAAACATTCTTAGTTTAAAACTCAAATATGCCCTCACAAGTATAGAAACCCATGTACACATGCACACACACGCACACACACACACACACACACACACACACAGATAGTATTTTTGTGAGACTGTATAATGACACATCTGTAGCTTCCAGCCCTGACATACCTCACCTTAACTGACATATGACTGCAATAGACTGATCCAAAGGTGACAAATGGTCCTCGTAAAGACAGAAGTATAATCTTACACCGCTGGAGTGTACTGTCTCAGTTCCTCTCCACTTTTTGTGGTGGGGTTTCAAAGGTTAATAGCTTCTTTGTTAATGTCAAACCTGCACCTCCATCTAGTGGCGGATAATAAAATCACATGCAGTACCAGTCCTGTCTTTTCTCCTCCTCTCTTCTGTCACGCTTCAAATTGATTTTGAGATCATTTATTTTTGCCTTTCAGTTGAAAACATGAATGAAAATGAGCTGTTTCTAGTTTACCCTATAGAAACCTTTGTATCAACAGGCACAATACATTTGACAGCAGTCAGCACAACGATGTTTATACAGAGCAGCTTCTAGGGGTAAATGTTAATGTTGGAGTTTGTTATTCCTGACAAGTTTCAGGCAGTGTAGCAACACAAACAAGCACACAATCACAGTTCAGAAAGAAAGAATTTGTGGCTTTGAGGAAGAGTGTGAGGAAAAGGATGTTGATGATATCAATAAAGAAATGTGACCAAAGAATTTAAAGCACTTTTGTCTAAGGTTTGGTCAAACAGACATTAACAGGATTAGTGTACAATATTGTGATATCTAGTGTTAAAGTTGCACACTGTAATACGTCGGATAATCCCCACCTTTCCGTTGCCTATGGTGAAATACCCTCATTAGAGCCTGTCCTTTTTAGTCTGGTCTGTGCTTTTTGGTTAAAAGGATATTAACTCTGGTCCACAGTCAAATATAGCAGGATGTGCAAGACACAACTCACTGAACTGGGAAAAAAAAAGAGAAGAAAAAGAAGTCAATTTTGAAATGATAATATAAAGGGCTTGTCAATAGTGATTATTATCTAATGATTATATTTAATGTCTACACCTTAACCCCCTTAAATCTTACACACTGGACCTTTAATGTCCCCCTGATAGAAACCACATTCTGTTGTTTCCACTATTACATTTTCTTGTATTTTGCAGTTTCTTAAAAGTTTGATGTGTCAGATTTGTGTGTGCTTATATGATGGTTATGTTATAGTCTTTTTCATGCTAGAAACCCATTGACTGTTATCCCTGTAAGTGCCAAAGTTGCATTATTGCCACTGAATGAAACAGACAGCTTTTTGAAACCTTGATGTCAAAATTGAATGTATATTTAAAAAAAAAACCCTCTGGCACCTAAAGGGTTAACCTTAGCCAACTACACTGAGCAAAAATATAAATGCACCATGTGACACTTAAAATTTTAATAGCATTAGGTGTTGCACAATATATTAAATCACACACAGTCTATTTTGTTGATCAGTGTGGTACAGATCACTGTCCATTAGAACACGATAGTGGCGTCTGGCATTCAGGGACATTCATGTGGACACGGTGGGGTCCGGTTGATGGAAATCGCAACTCCATATCTCATGTGTCCACCGTTGGCTTCCTGTAGAGCGACTCATCGTCTTCTCATCAAATTGAAAATAATATCAATTGTGACCCGTGGAATGTTATTCCACTCCTCTTTGAGGGCTACATGGAGCTATGGGATGTCATCCAGAGCCGTTCCCGCATGATTTGCAACATCTGTGTCACGGTGACATCTGAGGAAATGTGACATTTTGAGGTGTCCTTTTATTGTCCCCAGTATAAGGAGTGTCTGAAAACTGTTAATGCTGTTTGAGCAGCATGTGGACATGCCACGGCTCTGTTGTGGGTGGAATCACTGGATCACTGAGCTAGTGCTCATTCACAGAGATGGACACAAAGTTTGTTTATAAATCAAGAGAATTAACCATGTTTTACAATTATAAGACATCATGAGTTGGGCCACATGTCTCATGTTGCACAAATACTGCACATGGTGCGTTTATAGTTTTGCTCAGTGTACAATTTTAAACATCCCAGCTGTTAAATCCATGTTAACTTCCACAGTACACAAACCCTGCTGCTTGTGCTCAAGTTTATTGCATCTCTTGCATTGCTTTACACCTGCAACAGTGTGCAATCATTAGAAACTGATGAAACTAGCAAATACCAATAAACCAGTTCCCTGCACAAAACACACCGCAATATAAAGTTTATGTAAACACACAAGCACACACAAATATTACATAGAGATCCTTTAAATGTCATCAGAAAACACTGGTACATTCTGGCAGTGGCCTCACTGTGATTGTGACTTTATTAACCCTCACATATTCACTGCAAAGTGATCAGGTCATTAGAGATGGACTCATAAAGGCTGATCCCCACACAGACAGAAAAATTGGGGCTAGAGTCTCTTGGACCACTGCTCTACCAGTGATCTATCTATTGAAATGTACTTTTGGGCTCTATTATGTGAGTGAGACAGGAACAGAACTGAAAATCCTAATTTCTGAGCTCAAAACTGGCATAAGAGTCTCCTATGGGTAGGCACAGTATCTGTGCTGGACATTCTGTTTGCAGTTTTAAAGTTCAGGAGTACTGGCATGAACAGGCCTTTATATGAGGAGGGAACAGAGAAAGGACACTTCTCCAAAGACAGGCCTGGATGTAACATGTATAGACTGTGTAGTCAAAGGGCATCAATGATGAAGTAATATTGTCTGTTTTAAGTTCAACTGTTAATGGTCATCTACGTATAATGTTTATTTTAGGAAATACTTAGATAGACACATGTATTTACATATGAATTACTCATTGATCTGAGTTATCAAGATGATATGGAGTAAATCTAAAAATGAAAAAGTTTTTCTTTGTGTTATTATTTGTTTTACCATTTGAGTTTTGTTTTCAGTACATACATTTATATGGGCATTGTGTATCATGTATTTTGCTTTGTGTTTGTTTTTGGTGTTTTTTTTTTTTTTGCTTTTTTCCACGGGTAAACTGAGCAAAAGTTTCTGATTCTGGTTAAAGTAAAGGTTTTGCAGGAATAGTGAAACATGCAGCCTCTTAAATGTCCATAAAGACCACACAGGTCATCTGGTGCAGGTCTGCTCTGTGTTCCAGAAGTCAGAACTGAAGATGGAGAATCAGCGTTCAGTTTCTATGCTCCGTACATCTGGAACAAACTACTAGAAAATATCAGGTCTGCTGAGAGTCGAGGTTAAAGACTCACCTGTTCACTGCTGCCTTTGACTAAAAGGCTTTTTACTTTTTTAATTTTACATTCTACTTCAAAACTCTGCACTGCAACTCTTGCTTTAATGTGTGTGTTTTTATATTTTTTGGGTTTTATGCGCTGTTTTCTTACTTGCTGTTTTTAATCACCTTTTACATGTTTCTTGTATGTTTTAAATGTGTTTCTTTTTCCCTTGAAAAGTGCTAGACAAATAAACTTGCCTTGCCTTACCTAAAGTAAAACAGTAAAAAGCCTTTGAAGGATATTTCTGTTTGTATGCAAAGTGAACTGAACCTCAGGTCATATTGAAATTACGTGATGGCTGTTGAACTGTTCTAACTTCAAATAAAATTAAATATATACTACTTTGAATAATGGACAGTAACTTGATTCCAATGTGCAAATCAGTTTTCAAATCAAGTATTCTACTGATTTATTTTCCTGGGTTGTCTCGTTGCATCTTTTAGACAATATTCTTTAAGTTTGTCATGTGTGAAATGCACAGATGGACACTGTGGTTCCTATGTCTTATTTGTTATTTCATGTCTTATATGTTGGGAAATAGCACAATGATGCATCATAAAAGTAATCAAATGCCTTACAACTAAAGTCACAAGACTGTTTTGAAAATGTCTTACAGGCTGAATTCATATTTTTCCATGTTTCAAAATAAATTATTCTAAAATATTCTAAAATTATTGTTCCGTTTATTAGGAACATCTGCTAATACAGTGTTGTGAGTGTAGCCTCAAATCCTACCTCTATAAAGGTTGTGTTTGTAAAACTCTTTAGAGAGGTGTGAATTTAATGGAGGCTGTAATTTGATGATGAGGTTATAACTTTAATCACATGAATGGGATAGACAAAATATTAAAGCCTCTTGGTACATTCAATAAAAATTCATCAGTACAACACAGTGCTGCCTTCAAAATGGTCTTAAAATTGAAGCAACACCTCTACAACAGTAGAAACAGTAAAACCCTCATGGACATTGAACTGTAAACTAGTCTGTATTTCAGGATTTTGGTTTTGCCTCATGCTTCCCTGGCAGTGATGAGGACAAAAAGACACAACCTAGAGTTCTTCTGAGCTTCTGTCAGCAGTTGTTTTAATCTACATGAATTGTGAGCAGTTCCATCGGTTCAGTTCCAGAGGTAATCCATGTTAGATACACTCTGACAGGACAGATTAGAGCCAGAAAACCTGCTTCCAGGCAAACAATGTGTCCAGGTTTTTGGATCATCTGTAAAGTGAAAAGGCAAGCAGAAAGTGCCACTTGTCTGTGTGTATTTGTCGACAACATATCCACAGTGTGTCTTTGTGTGTGTTGTGTGTGTGTCCAGGTTGTCCCACAGGTTTCTACGGTGCTCAGTGTGCAGAGGTTTGTCGTTGTCAGAACGGGGCAGACTGTGACCACATCAGTGGACAGTGTTCCTGCAGGACGGGCTTCATTGGACAGAGCTGTGAACTCAGTGAGTGGATTTATGTATGTGCACTACAGCGCAGCAGTGTTGGCTACAGAGACTCATACTGTGTATCCACTTCTGTCAGGAAAATGATTTCAGCTTTTAACCTCCTAAGACCCAGCTATGGGTTTTCTGTCCATGTTTGTGGACAAGAGTTTCACAAATTTATACAAAAAAAAAAAAAAAAGGACCAATGGCCCTGTAGCTTACCGGCCAAATTAAAAACTTTGGGAAATGTATCCAGATGCCATTTATTATCACCCAGTTATGTGTATTTATTATATTACAGAAATAGGCCATGTTTTGGTCATATTCCAATCAGATCTGTAAAAAATTAAAATTCCAACTTAATATCATTGATACTTACTGATTTATTGTAACAATCCACTTCCTATCTCTTATAATGGGAAAATTTTTCAAAGTCGCACCAAATCCAGAATCAGATCCAGATCCAAATAATTTCACTAATTTTTGCTGACATCATCATAAAGAAGCTGTATACCAAGTTTGAAGTCAATCAGAATTGTAGTTTTGGAGAAGAAGATGATTGAAACTTCTGTAACGGACGATGACAGACACCACATGACGACAATAACTTACGGCCTGTCAGCTGGTAAGCTAAAAGCAAAAAAGCTTGTACTTTGCTGACATTTCCTGGGTCTTAGGAGATTAATACCCTTTAAATTTTGAAAGAGTTCAGGATCATCACAAAATATAAGGTAATGTTATCATTTCTCTTTAATAATGGAGTGTTTAAACATCTGATTTATGTTATAGTGTTTATAGGAATGATCCTTTATAAAGCTTCACTGTGGGTTTTTTTGTGAATTTGAAGGCATATTTGTAAGTCTAAATGTCCTTGAAACTTAATTTATACCAGGAGCGCATCCAAAAGGGGCCCCTGTATACTTACAAAACAACTAAACAAACCATGTCCAGAAGCTTCTCAAAACATCTAAATGAAAAAAAAACATACTAATAAAAACTAAATGGTGAGTTTTGAGAGACAATCCCAATACATAAAAGACATAACAAACTGTGAAGCTGAAAGCTGAACTGAAGCACTGTGGTGCTGTTTATCTTTCAAATGTTCATTGTGGTCGGTTTCAGATGCTGCAGCTCTTTCATAATTCATAGTTTGAGTTATTGTTTGTTCAGTATTAATTGTCAGCCTTGTAAATCCAAGCTGGACTGACTGTACATATCCTGACCAAGGAAAAAAAAATTCTCACTTTGTGCAGTAATCTACACCTGGATTTACTGCCTCCGTCAATAATGAGGGCGCTTTGTTGATTCCATTTACATATTATATGGGGATTCCCATGTACTTTCCTCTACAGCTGCTCCATGTATAATTTTCTAGAGCTGCCACTGCTTTATAAATGCATCAGAAGTGGAGAAATGTTTTATATTCAAAGGCTCCACTTGTGATTTTACAGATATTTGATTAAGGCAACACTTGTATCAAAGACACTGTGTTAAATGTGAGGATCCTAGTGGTTTTTCTAATCCAGACGTGGGTTTTCATGAGTTGGCAATCTCATTCCAGGTTTCGTGTGTAACCCATCAGGCCCACTCACGTTACATACAGAACCTGCCCATTTAAACACAAATAAATTGTGAGTGATTTTGCTAAACCAGCCATTTTTGTGAAACACTGCCTTACATAATTAGTTTGATTCCCAAAATGTACCTGTGAGAGAGTAAAAAGATATTTTAAAAAAACATAGTAGCATGTAATTTTTGTGTCCTTTTTACCGTATTACACGCAGATTTTTGTATTTTAAAAAATTATATAAAAAATATGAAAATTTGTTTTATCTGAAAAATAATTTCTTTTTTATCTCAGTAAATATTTTTTAAACATGTGCAATGTGCTTCCAAACTTGTTTCATAACATTAGTTTACATCTGGTTTGAATTTTTAGCCCCCATGTCCTGTTTTTACATTTACAATTACATTTATGCATTTGGCAGATGCTTTTTTCTAAAGGGACTTACAGGGGGAAAACCAAAATAAAAGAGATAAAATACAAAAATAGATTAAAGACATAAAACTGCCGTACAGTTAAAAACAGTGTCATACAGAAGAATAAAAAAGCAAAATGGTAGACTAACAAGAATAGATTAAAAAGACAGCTGTACATCTAAAAACAGTGGAAAAAAAATACCAAGTAAAAAAACAGAATAAACATAATAATACATTTAAAATGGAATGTTTGAAAATGCTAGGACAGGAGGTGCTCTCGGGAGGTGCACCTCCCTTTTTAGGGACCAGTTTCATAGAAGCATCCATATACAAGTGTGCCATTTCGTATTACAAAAACTCCCAACATATAACTGTAATAACCCATGTAAACCTTGTGCATAATTGAATGCACAGCCATGAGAACTGCAAATAAGTATAATTAATGCTATACTAATACTATATAAGTGTTCATTCACAAATATTTTACCAAAGAGTAAAAAGACACAGACGTAGACACAGACAGCACAGATCTAAGGCATACAGTCTGAAATGAACAGATGACTAAGTATGAAATGAGGCTGTGTTTTTGTTCATAAAATGTGAATAAAGTTTTTCAGCTGTCATTGCAGCACTGTGCAGCGTGACAGAAATATAGAAAAAACAGTCTTAACATGAAAAAAACATCTGTCTGAAGCCAAGTTTGTGATGAATAATAGCCTGTATGTTACAATGTGTGACGTGAACAGTGGGTTATTAGATGAGTCAGCTATTGAAGAACTTTGTCAAACAAAAAGCTGCTCTGGTGAAATACGCTTATGAAGATCATAAAATCTGGAAGAAATCTCTTCAGAAGCCTCTGTGATGATGGTTTAAGTGCAGATTCATGTGACTCTGAATAGATTTTCAGGGAGCTACAGCACAGAGAAATAAGACAAATACAGCACTTTGAACACAACTGGATAAATGTGGTCAGTACAGTCACATCTCAACATTAGTTTTCAGTTTTCATGGAACTGGGGAACATACTGCGAAACATCAAACATTTGCTATCTTTGCGGTTTTATGTTTTGTTTTTTTTTTCATGTTTTCTCCAACTGTGAGATTTTAAGACATACTAATGTATCGTGTCCTTTCCAGAATGTCCTGCGGGGACGTTTGGTTACGGCTGCCAGCAGCTGTGTGAGTGTATGAACAATGCAACCTGTGACTACGTGACGGGAACCTGTTACTGCAGCATTGGCTTCAAAGGCATCCGCTGTGATCAGGGTGAGGACTAATGGAGCTGTGTGTGCGAGGAAATGTAGTGTGTGATGCTGTTCCTGTCTGCTGGAGTCTTTAGATGTAGCATAGAACAGGAGATGAACATGCATATTGATCTGGTGTAGAAAGGCATTTTATTCAAGATGTGCTCTTACTATTGAATTTAAATATTTATTCAAATAAAGAGATCATTTTTAGAAGACAGACTGCTGGAACTGAAATAATATAAATAATCTGTTAATACTGATTTTAATACTGACCATAAGTCTTCTCTTAGTTTATACGACACCTGTGATGGGTCTTCAGTTTTCATTCTCTTTCTAGCCACAGGCCTAGATATGAATGTTCACTCTCAGTCAGTTTCTCAACTCTGCAAGTTTTGTAAGCTATTTTATCTCTAACAGTACCACAAGGAACAGCATAACCCAACTCCTCAAAACTTCCCAGGACAACTCCAAGGTCGTACATTCTGTCTGTCTTTATCTTATTTTCTTTCTTCTGCTTAGCAACAGTGTCATACATCATATTAACCAATCACATTTAAGCTTGGCGCAGGCTACTATAAGTTAGACTGACTTCCTGGACAGGTCAGAACTGACTTCTGAGAGAGGGCGAAGCTTCGTCTGTCAGTTTCTCACTTGTGCACAATAAAGGAAGGCCTGACTGACAACCGATCCATTCTCCATGAACTTCTTTGTCGTTTATGCCTCCACGACAAACCAATAACATGTACGAGGGCCGTTCAATAAGTTCATGGCCTCACCCAGAACAGAACAACACAGACTGATAATTTATA
This sequence comes from Sphaeramia orbicularis, assembly GCF_902148855.1. Lineage (NCBI taxonomy): Eukaryota > Metazoa > Chordata > Actinopteri > Kurtiformes > Apogonidae > Sphaeramia > Sphaeramia orbicularis. The sequence continues at coordinate 7,842,634 of NC_043959.1, forward strand.
TTTTATTTTTCAACATAATCTCCATTTACATCAATGCACTTGGTCCATCGATGTTCAAGCATCACTATCCCATCACGAAAGAATGTAACATCCTATATTATAACAACCAGTATTTCTGGGTGAGGCCATGAACTTATTGAACAGCCCTCGTACATATCAATAACTGGTTGTTAATCGATCAATATTACCCATGTTTAATGATGCAGTTCCATCAGAGTCAAATGACTTGTTCAGGTTCTGTCTTCTATAACCTGTAGATTTCATGAGTTATTAATTGATGAGGAAGAAGATTTATTGTAATTACCTCCGCCAAGGATGGTGGAGGTTATGTTTTCATCGGGGTTTGTCTGTTGGTCTGTCTGTCCGTGTGCAAGATAACTCAAAAAGTTATGGACGGATTTGGATGAAATTTTCAGGTAATGTTGATACTGGCACAAGGAAAAAATGATAAAATTTTGGTGGTGATCGGGGGGGTGGGTGGGGTGATCTGCCTTGGCAGAGGTCTGCGCTCTCCAAGTGCTTTTCTAGTTTTTCTTTTTTTTTACTTTTTATTTGAACTTTTTTAAAACACTTTTACAGCACAGTAACAACAATAACAGAGCACAAAACAACAAGGGGGTGGTGGTGTTCCATATGCACTCATCTGCTTTTCTGCATCAGATCTGGTTACAAGAATTAGTGCCCTTGAATATGGTCCATTTCTCCCACCTTTAATTAACAGTTGTCACCTTAATCCTCAGATGAAACGTTAATTTTTTCCATGGCATATATTTCCTCCATAATGTCCAGCCATAGCTGTAGTTGAAGAGGGTCACTTTTTAACCAGTTCCTTGGGACAACTATTTTGCAGGCAAGAATTAATATTTTAAATAGGTATGCATGTTCTTTTTTAGTGACATCATCAGGTATTAGACCCAAGTAGATAGTCTGGGGGTCCATTGGAATTTTATGATTTAAAATGAACTCCATTGTCTGAACAGCACTGTTCCAAAACAATTGCATTTTTACACATGTCCAAAAGATACAGTATGTGCGTGGTTGGCATTCATGTGGCCACACCCTCTCCAGCATTGCTACTGTTTTCCTAGTTGTTTGCTTTTTATGTTTGGTGTAATAAAAAAACGAAGGAGGTTTTTCCAGCCAACCTTTAGAGCTGGTGGATGTTTGCTGTGTTTTACACATAGAATGCCTCTCACTTTCAGAGTAATATTCAGTTCTTATTCCCGTTTCAATTTAACATAAAGAAGATTTATTGTAATTTAATTATGGTCTAGTGTTGTTGAATTTTATTTGTGGATCCTATTCAGAGAAAGTTGTATTGCATAATTGTTATCTGTGCTTTTTAGGTCCACTATTGACATCAGTTGATTTAAATTGTTTAAAATAAATATGACAGGTGCACATAAAGTTGTGTGTTGCCTTGTTTAATCTATGCGCTTGCCTGTAAATTTGGAATAATTTTATTTTTTGACAAATTCCTCTTTCTTTTTAATTTTTACTTTTTATTCTAACCTTTTTAAAACACTTTTACAGCACAGTAATAACAATAACAGAGCACAAAACAAAAGCGGTGTCAATTCTATGACAATATTGCCAAAGTGTCTGTTTAATTGTAACTTAATTTTAATGACGACATTTTTGTAATACCAGGTGATTTCATGTATAGAGCGTGTTTGAACCACAAGAATGTCATTAATTCTCATAACATTAACATAAAATGAATTCACATCATTGCATTTTCGTAGACCCTGATATAATTTAGACTTAGTGGGTGTTTGTATGTTTGAAGACCTTAATCACTTCGCTGCTCTATGATAAGTTACTCTTAATCTCCCTGTCAAAAATGTTTTACCTGTAAATATCTGTACTGATCCTTGTCCTCCAAATGATGTTTTTTTCATTTTTTCAAATGATTTAAAGGTTTTCCCCTCAATGAGAAATTCCTCTTTGTAGATTAGATAGAACTTCATTGATCCTTTGAGCAGAGGCCTTGAAAATGAGAATTCTTACAGTCCCTGTTTTGGTTCCACTGGGGAATGAACCCAGGACCTTCTAAGCAGACATGATGACCACTACACTATGGAACCTCTGTTTGTCCTCAGATATTCACGTCAGTAATCACCTTTGACCTGGTGCAATGATTACATAATGAGTCCCAGTTACACTTTATGTATCATGAATAAATCACATTGTCACAATCATTTCATGAGAAGACGTAAACATATTTTATTCAAAGTTGGGCAACAGTGTATGTTAATTTTCATAAATCTGAGCTGTGGTCATCTTGTAATGCATACACCACAGAAGTAAACAACTGTTTTGAAAGAGGCTACAAGAATACAGAAAATAAGTGCATAAATAAATAGCAACACATATACAATACATATGCTCTAATAGATGGATGAAGAGTGACATGTAAGGAGTTTTATTTTGAAGCTGTAAAGGTTTACTGTGGAAAGTGTATGAGAATCTAAGTGCAAAATGGGAAATAGCTTTCATTAATGTGTCAACAGATGTTCAAAACACACTTCTTGTCCTTCTTTTTTCTGTTTTATAGTGTGTGATGTCCAGTTTGAAGGTGCATCACTGCTCCTTACTCTGATTGTGGAACAGAGTTAATAACCCTTTAACTAAAAGCCCAAAATAAAATATAGGCTGACTCTAACAAGAGCCAGTAAGAAAGTGTGTGGGGGGTATTCATTTGTTTTTCATCTGCCACTACACCACTACATACCACTAAATATAATACACTAAACTACTAATGATTCAAAATGAAGGTTTCAGACTTTACAGCAGTTCACAGTAACACCCCCATGTGCAAATGCAGTGTAAATATGTATATAATACTTGCATTTAAAACTTGTTCTTGCACTTTATTTTTGTATTTGCTGCTGTCAACTGTGAAGTTTCCCCATGGTGGGATCAATAAAGTCTATCTTATCTTATCTTATCTTATCTCATCTTATCTTATCTTATCTTATCTTATGTCATCGTATCGCATTGTATCGCATTGTATCGCATCGCATGTTATCTTATCTGATCTTTTCGTATCTTATCGCATTGTATCGTGTCGTATCGCATCTTATTGCATCTTACCGTATCTTATCTTCTCGTATCTTATCACATCTTATCTTATTGTATTGTATCGCATCTTATCAAATCTTATCGTTTCGTATCTTATCTTATCAAATCTTATCGTATTGTATCTTATCTTGTCTTGTCTTGTCTTTTCTTTTCTTATCGTATCTCATCTCATCATATCTGGTCTTATCTCATTTTGTCTTATCTTACCTTGTCTTACCTTGTCTTGTCTTGTCTTGTCTTGTCTTCTCTTCTCTTCTCTTCTCTTCTCTTCTCTTCTCTTCTCTTCTCTTCTCTTCTCTTCTCTTCTCTTCTCTTCTCTTCTCTTCTCTTCTCTTATCTTATCTTATCTTATCTTATCTTATCTGTGTGTATTCTCATAGCGGCCCTGATGATGGAGGAGCTGAACCCGTACACAAAGATCAGCCCGGCTCTGGCATCAGAGAGGCAGTCTGCAGGCGCCGTCCTGGGCATCATCTTCCTGCTGCTGCTCATCATGGCCATGCTGGGTCTGGTGGTCTGGTTTCGGTACCGGCAGAGAGAGAAAGGCCACCATGTTCCGAGTGTCACCTACACACCGGCCCTGCACATTAACAGCACCGACTACTCACTGTCAGGTAAGACTCAAACATACCCAAGCTTTGTTCATGTTTCCTTCTACAGCAGGTTGATTGGACAAAAGGGAATGAAAGGGATGATTGTTTATACGATCATTAATCTAAATACACTTGGTCTACTCACTGCATCAGTTAGAGTTAAACAAGTTGTTGCAAGTGAAACATATCAAATAACTGCAGTAATTATCCAGTGGAAGGATCCAAACTATTTATTTAGGTTTACTCTACTTGGTAGTACAGTACATATACTGTATGTTATATGATTTCAGTACCATTAAATGTTAATGTTAACTCAGTAAACAGGATATGACAGCATTGACAAGAGACCAAATGAATCATTGCTGTGAATTAATTGCAAATGTCAAACGAATTCTATCTTTTGATATATGTACACGTCAACAAATATATAACATAAGCCTTGCTATTTTTACATATTTTAATGTAGAAATAACACATGCAATGTTTTTAACATCCCATTTACTTTTTTTTCCATTTAAAAATGACCTTCAATGACTAATTGTTGAATTTTTCTTTGAGCTCTAAGTACTGTGCAATTTTGTTGCACAACTGGTGTAATGAAAATAAAGCCTGTTCTATTCTATTCTATTCTATTCTATTCTATTCTATTCTATTCTATTCTATTCTATTCTATAAATTCTTGCACAAACTATGGGCGGATATGAATGTAAGTGATTATTTGTATGATTAACCTTATGTGAATCTGAATAGAAATATACAGAAACAGAAAATGAGTGAATGATGTTTTATGACAGTGGCGTGTGTCATGGCTCCAGTTGGAGTTCCTTCATTTGAATTTTCAGTGTTGAAATATTTCACATCATGTCAAGTTGTTAAGATCCCTCCGTATGCAGGCATCTGGATATGAGGTGCATGAGGGCGTGCATACATGTGTGTGTTTAAGCTCAGCCTCTGTGGCCTCTGTGGTGACAGCAGGGCTGCAGTGCATAGGCCTGCTCTCGTCTGCAGAGTCTTCCCCCAGTAACAGCTCCGTAGGCGGCTGCTTCACCAACCCCAGCTACCGCACCCTGGGTCCCTGCACCTACGCTGCACACTACGCCAAGCCAGACAAGAGGAGCGCCACCAAGGTGGGCTATACCTGCACAATGTCCACTCACGTGTTAATGTTCAGTGGAAGTCTGTTTAAAAACCTGCACTTCATCCACAGACAAATGACTGTTAGTTAAGGTTGGAGAATCCTGCCAAATAATGCAGACAAGTTAAAGGAACCAACAACCTGTTTGATTCACAACGGTACTGAGAACAAACGAATTTTTGCAGATCTAAATAAGTTGTGAAATGAAATATCTGTTAACCAGTTTTGTTTTGGGTTTTTTTGTTTTGTTTTTTTAGTTTTTTAGTACATCACAAATACTTTTGCAGCTCCTGCTGGACATGACTAAAACAGTATATTACTATTAATATATTAAAGGACAGAATATTAGGTCATGATGTACATTCAGCTTCTTGTAATAAGTGTAAGTTAAAAAGTAAAAAGGCTGTTCATAATAGCATTATAAACACAATTGTTATTAAATTATTATTTGTAAGCATGTATAATAACCATATTAACAGTTCGTAGACTGCTTACAAATGTTAAAAATTTTGTCTTTATGAATTTAATATAATAGTATCAAAAACATACTTGTTCACTTTGACTTACTTATCCATTGTGTTTTTATTAAACCTTTACCCCCAGTAAACTAAGCCTTTACTTATTAAATGATAACAATAACTTTTTGGGATTAATAAGGACTTATTACCCATTAACTACTGATCACGCTTTAGTTATACATTATGTTCATGGTTATTGCTCAATAAAAATAAGAACAGTGTAAAGACATAAAATGGCTTTAACATATGCAGAAGTTTTAAATACACCTTTAAATTCTATCTTCATAAAACGGTAACAGTGTCGGTGTCCAGCCCCTGATGAACTATTCAGGGATTATAGGGTCATTTCATAGGAACCAGGAACATGGATTTTATTCCATTCTTTGTGTTTCTGTGTGTTTTCAGTTGAAGACAAAGAGGCGCCACAGGAACAGTGCTCCAGAATGGGGTGCTTACTGTAACCTCAATGAGCTGGGTCAGTATCTGGTTCAGATTCTTCACATTATGAATTTACAATAGTTGCATGAGCTGTTCAATAAAGGATTAGAGTATATTCATATCATCGTTTGTAGACAGATTAATTTTGCTAATGAACCGCCTTAGTTTAGCTTCTCAACTGTTCCTTCCTTGGGATTTTTATGACTTTTTTTTCCCTTTTAGTTAAGTGTAAAGTGTTTGCAGTCCCCCCTTAATAACGTATGACTCTATACTGAATGTATGTTCCAAATACATATTTAGTTACGAATTACTTTGTTTTCTTCACATACTATTTAGTCTATTATTCTCCCTCTTATTTACATTTCATACCTTAAAACTTCAGATTTCAGCACTGTCAGTTTGATCTTTACTTGTGGGTAATTATATCATTACATCATTAATTAACTGTCTCCCTTTTCTTAATTATAAGGTGAAAAAATGGAATATATTGAATGTACACTTGTCTCTGATAAAAAAAAAAATCAAGCGGTCCATCATTGTTGTCACATAATGTCACTTTTGCACTGAAAATAAAGCTCCTTTTGCAGCTCATAGTAGCTGTGAAAGTACTCATGACATAAACAACAGTTATTTTAAAATATAATCAAATTGAAATTGCATGAAAAAAAAACACTTTTTGTGTTTAAAGAACTTGAAGGGTTCACAGGAAGGTTTTCTCTTTTCTGATTTGTTCAGCCTTTACACATGTGGTTTTACACTTTTATAACACTTTTATCTGTGTAGAAAAAAAACTGAAAAACCCATATGAGCTGTTCTTGAACTGAAGCACCTGCAGCCAGAGCACATAAATAGAGTTCGATTTCGCTTTTCAGACCTTCTCTTTCCTGTTTTTTCAGGTGTTTACTGTTTGGACCGGCGGTACAGTTACCATGTGGAGCCACGCTACAGAGGTACAGTGTGTGGTCACCTGGGCCTGCGTGTGACCGCTGACCTCTGACTCCCCAGCCAATCCTCTTGCTCTTCTTCTCTTGCATCTTGAGCCTTGCTGAAAGTCATAATGGATGTGGATCTCTGCATGCACTGAGTAACATGAGACACTGTTCTGACTAGAGACCGAAACAGGATGGTGGACTGAATCAGCTGCCATGAATTGAATTGGATTAAATGGGAGAGAAAATCCTCTAAAGCACAACATACAGTAGAGTTGGCCTCTATATTATAAGAATAAAAAGAATGACAGGTCCATCTCCTGGAGTTATAAGATATGTTAGCATTTGTAGTCGTGGTCAGTTTGTTGTTTTTGTTTTACTTTGTCTCAGTGCTCTTAAAACTATCAGACATCAACTAATAGTGGATTTTAAAAGACTAACATATTGCAGTAGTTTGGAGCAGGAAAAAGCCAATAACAAATTAACTGGTTGATATACCCCTCACCCACATGGTAAAAAAAGGAAATTAGAAACTGGATAACTGTTAAATTGAAAAAATGTGTCAATAAATACTTAAAAAAATATAGAAAATTATAAAGGCCTGGACAAATGCGAGTATACATGTAAATCATACCATCAGCACAGATTAATGTGAAGAATTAATATAAAGAATCACCCAAACTGCTTTTAGTTACCATAAAAATGTAGATGTTGGGAAATTAAATATTTACAGTGACATTGATGAGGCACCATTTAGTTATTATTTTCATTACCAAACAATTGATTCTTGTTCGATCAAGTTTCGGATTTATTATTTTTATCTAAGAGTTAATCCAAGGACGATGTGTAGAATAACATGAAAAATAATGGTAAAGGTCCATCACAATTTGATTTATACAGAAGCAGGATTTTCATACAAATAACAGACTTAGAATAGAATAGAATAGAATAGAATAGAATAGAATAGAATAGAATAGAACAGAATAAGCTTTATTGTCATTGCTAAATACCGTTGTACAATGTAACGAAATTTGTTTTATGTTCTGTAAGGTATTGAGGGTAAAATACACACATCAAGTACAAAAATAGTCAAGAATAAAAAGATAAACATATAAACAGTCAAGTAAAAAAGACACACACACAAAAGTGACTCCAGTATCAATAAAATGTGCAGAATGTACAGGTGACAGTAACAACTATAATGTCAAGTCGTTTTAAGTAAAGTGAGTATTTGTAATAAGCAATGCACCAGAGTACTTTGGAACACCGGTAGAGTGTGTTAACTGGTATATGTCCTATACTTAAAGACATCTCATTTGGTTTATCAACAAGCACTTCTCCCATCAGCAGCTTAGTTTCAGTCTTCAGTCCAACAGGAAGTCTGGGTTTTAGTTCTTACTCTTCCCTGCTGAATAGATGATGCAACGTTTATCCCTTTAAGTTTCAATATTAATATCAATAATTCATTCAAACTTTGCATTGACCTTATCTAAAATACACTTCTGGCATCTGTCTCATACTCTTCATTTGTTTTGCTGTGCACACACTGACCTGTGTCAAGTTCAGATATACCCACATTCAAAACATTCTGATCTATATTGTTTCTGAATGCCTTAATTCATGGTCCTTCATTGGCCTCAGCCAGTAAAGGTATGTTATAGGTTCAGTGTGTAAGATTTAGAAGAATCTGATCATAGAAATGGAATAAAACAGTCCTAAATGTGTTTTCTTAAGTGTATAGTTGCATGAAAATGAGAGTAGGTCACCATGTTGTGTTGCCATGTTTCTACAATAGGTCAAAATGAACTTCTTTACCTTTTTTCAGTTTTGTAAAGTATGACATTCAGCATTAAGATGCATTACTGTCTCCTTCTATGCTTGAAGGTTGACCAGAGTTATTATCGTCCTTAGATTAGAACAGACATAACAAACACCAGCTCTAATGACAGTATTTTTGTGGCACCATTGGTGAGGAATTTCAGCTGGTTGTAATCTGTAGCTACGCCACTATATACCACTGGTCACTAAATATCACACACTAAACCCTTAAGGCTGGATCTACTAAAGGTTTGCGTGTATAAAAACGTGTGCAAACTCATTTCACATGCAAAAAAGTGTACAAACTGATTTACTAACAGTGTGCACTAAGGGTTGCATCTTTCAAATGTGCAAATTAGCACATTTGCATCCAGTTAGTACCTTTGCCGCAATGAATATGCAATATGGGGTGTTTACACACAGTTGTGCGTGTGGTGGGAGGAGAAAATGTAAATCTATTAATTTAGCACACGCAAAGTGATTTATCAAACCCAAAAACAATGTTGCTCATAGAAATTGCGTCTATATTTAACACATCTCAAAGGGAGGTGCAAACGGTTTGTATGTGTAGTTGCCCACACACGGCTGCAGTTATTGTTGCAAGGACACATCGAAACAATGAAACAAGACACAGAGAATGCATTTTTCACCCTCGTGTGAACAGTTTTGGAATGACAGAAGAAAAAATAATTGAGACTTTTCCACTTGATCTGATGATTGTGATTAAAGATTTGATTTGAAGATTTGATTTTTTTGAGATTAAAGACATTAGGCTACAGTGTGACAAAATTATGTGTGCCTGACAGTCAATCCAACAACCCCCACAGCCCCCCCACCTCTAAAATGAATCCGGCGCTGCCCATCAATGCCATTTTAGAACTTCTAAATGAGCTAGGGGATGATTTGGGGCCAAGGAGGAGTCATGCATTATCTTCTAAGACAAAAGTCCTCGTAACGTTACATTTTGTGCGTCTGGATCATTCCAGTCACTGTTGCCATTAGTACTGGTGTATTCCAGAGCAGTTCGTCTCCATGACGATAACCAGTAGCACACGCAAAATCCTCATTTAAATAGGGCGGTCTCGAAGACTTTGTGCCTGTTGTCATTTGCACAGGTAATCTTACTAAATCACCTGCAAACCGCGATTCCACCCCACACGCAAAATTCTAGATTGCACACGCAAATTAGTACATGCAAATTGGGATCTTAGTAGATCCAGCCTTAATGTTATCTTGTGTTGACACACCTAAATATATGATACTTCTTTAAGGCATATAAAATACACCAGTGAACACGCATTTGTAAAGTTGTGTAAATATGAAATGATCATCCATATACTACTGTTAACATCACACAGTTAATGTTAACAACAGTTAATGCATGATGTTATTTATGAAGTTCCTCCTATTTTCCTTGATGTCTCATCTTTTTTACATGTGCAGTAAAATACAAACAGTTAAATAGTCTGTTCAATGTAAGAAATCACTAACAGAGGAAGGGTTAGATAAGGCATGTTGAGGAAAAGTGAATATGTCCAAAATTCAATTATGGAAGATCAGCAGTGTTTGTGAGTGTTTCACAAAGCGTCTGGTCCTACAGAGATAATCAGCTCAGGTAACTCACTGCATGTATATGAAGTAGTGGAATGGAAGAAAACACCTGAATGTTTACTTTCCTGTTAAACCTAAGATATGGTTTTGTATTTTTTGCACTGACTTGCTCTTACAGATGTGTTTGTCTTCCTGCAGGATGAGTCCGACTCCTCTGTGTGTTTGTCCCTCTCTGCTGGGGTCCTCCTTCTGCTTTGACCCCCGTCTCTCCTAAAACTCACCTGAACTATGTCTCCTTCACACACACTGAATGCTGTGCTCTATTTCCCATCACATAACTTTCCTTGAGCTTCAGATTCACAGATTTTCCATGATTTTTACCTGATTTGTTACTGTCCATGTCAGTGTTTTAATGTTGTATTTCTATGACATTGAACTAACATTTATTTTCCATAAAGGTTGTGTTTACCAAAATATAAGTGAGGTGGATATATTTAAGAGGTGATCAGTCTATTGTGTTGATGATTTCTATTATGAGAAGAGACATTGGCCTCAGATATCACTGTCAAGCATCTTTTCGTGCTTTATTTCTTCTTCACAGAAATAAACTCTTATTGCAGGCTAAAAGCTAATCTGGAAAATGAAAAGTACCTTTGTTTTAGTGTGATTTTCAGCTTCAAAGCAGTTTGAAAAGATTTTCTGAGTCCAAGGTTTGCAGAATTGTTGCATTGTAAAACATGTTCTTCAGATCTTTTTTTTTATCATACCTGCTCTGACAGCAGACCTTCATCAATAGTTACAAAGAATACATCATTTTAGTCATTTTACCTTTGCCAACCAGAATAAGTATTATCTGCATGTTCGTTCTGCCTCCAGATTACATGAAGGGCTCCTTGTCCAGCACCTGCTCCCTGAATAGTGAAAACCCTTACGCCACCATCAACGACCCGCCTGCTCTGGCCTGTAAACACTCTGAGAGCAGCTACGTGGAGATGAAGTCTCCTGCTCACCATGAACACATGACCCACTGCTGCTCTGCCACCATCATCTCCACGACCACCACCACCACCACACCCGCCAAGAACGTCTATGACATGGGTGCGTATAAAGTCGGGTCAAAACCTGAAAGGCAGGGGCCACATGGGGACTGTGACAGTGACCATAAAAGTTCGACAACTGGGAGTAATCCAAAATTGTAATAATCAGATTTAACACACTTGAGAAATGTGATAATCGAAAAACCCTGGTTTAGATGCTCCAGTCCTTAAATATTTCTTTCGGAGTGCTACTTACATAGTGATGGTATACTTAAATGTCCTGTTATTGTCTTCCGCTCAGGTTTGACTGCATAAGTTTTGTTCTCTATGATTTTTTTTTCCATTCTTTGTTTATGTGGAAAAGCATGTTATACAAAACTTTCCTTTCGGGTACAATTCAATATTCACACAACAAATTTAAAAGAAGATGCTAATCTCAGATTTTTAGTCGAGTATAGAACAAATAAAATACAGAAAGAAAAGTGGGTTGTAGGAGAGGGCTTACTCCACTACTTCAACAACAAGATAAAACACACAAAGGAATGTATGTTTACATTAACTTAAACAGAAATGTATATCCTGTAACTGTTTTCACATAACCGATGTATTCAAGTCACATCCATTACAAATTTAACATAGTTTGTCCATTTTGACCAAATAGTGAAAAAAGATTCCCTTTGACCCTTAAAAAAAAAGTCAACTTCTCCAGAATGAAGATGTCCATCCATTCTTCAATTTTGGGTGCATCAGGCTTTGACCATTTTCTACTGATAGTCTTTTTACTTGCTGCCAAAAGCATTAACAACAGTTTTTTATCCTACAGAGTCCAGTTATCACATGAAATATCTCCCAAATACAGGGCTTCACATTTACTGTTCTCTACAATTTTAATTTTATTTACACATATGGAGACATAAAATAATAAATAATAATAATAAAATAAAAATAAATCAGATTAACCTGTATACATGTAAGAAGGTATCAGAATATTGGGGAGAAATCCAGGTGTGTTAATCTGATTTCTCATAATCAGATTACTGCTGTTATCCAATAAAACAGATCAGATTATACTGTCTGAATGATCACTTGAACAATCTTTTCACACCAGAAATCGGATAATGATCAGAGAATTGGTGTGCTTGTAAACAGGCTCAGTGTAGGTACCAATTCAGCTCAGGGTCGTACATTGCAGATAACATGACATATTAAGACTGGCTGTATGTCAGTGTACAAGAAATGTGTCCTGCCTAATGTGTGATGACATCTGTAAATGCGCATAAAACCTGGTACCTGCAGCTCTTTCTTATGCTTATCTGGTTTGTGTTGTGAGGTCAGGAGCCTAACCAGAGAAGCCCAGACTTCCCTCTTCCTCTCCAAACCTGCCACTTCCTCTGGGGTGATATTAAAGCATTCCCAGTCTAGTGGAGGGTTATAACCCCTCCAGCATGTCCTGGGTCTGGCCCATGGTCTCCTCCGGGTTGGACATGCCCAAACCAAAACACCTCATCAGGGAAGCGTCCAAGATTTCTGAAGAACTAGTTTTGGCAGTCAGGGTTCAGAACACTACCCTTATTTCCTTCTAGTGAGTGGTGAGCCCACAGGAAAATAGAACCATGTGACATGTTCAGGCTGACCCTGACCAGACCCCATGGTTGAAGTCGGGAACACCAGGCACTTGCAGATGAGCCTCTATTCCCAGGTGTGGCTCCAAGGTGGGGTACCGGTATATGTTTCCCATTTTTTCATGGTGTTGTGGGTGTATCGTCATAAAAGTCTGATCAGTTGCTCTTAGTCTGGCCCTACAGCAGTGCATTTATTTATGCCATGGTTCAAATTACTGTGGGTTGAGCTACAAACATGAAGCTTCCACTAAGTGCAAATGACATGCAAAACCTTCCAGAAAAACACAAATCCAATCAGATGCACATTGGTGGTTTGTAACAGCGTAGCCACCCCCACACTAAAAGTCATACTGGTCTTTCCTCTCTGAACATGCCATGATGGATTTTGTGGAATTGACATTTTGGGTACTCTGGCTTCCTCCCACCATCCAAAGACATGCACTTACAATGGTGTACCATGTCATCGCCTTCTTCCGTTGGTAGCTGGGATAGACTCTGGCAGCCCTGCAACCCTCAGGAGGACTAAGCAGTTTGGAATTTTTACTGTTTTACAATTTTACTGTGAATGAGCAAAGTCTATCCAAGAACATAGACACTGTTGATCAAAACATCGCAGCAAAAGGGATGACTTGGCAGGAAGTGGGCCATGAGTAATTTATCATTTGGGCAGAGGTGAATCTTATTAAATATCTGTGTCATGTCTCATCAGGTGTATTAGTCATGTTAATATTTTGTGTTTCATGTCTCGTCTTAGGTTTTCAGTGTTTTGTCCTTGTTTGATTGGTCACTTTATGTTAAGTTAGAGTCGTTCACATTTGGTCCTGTCTTGCATTTCCTGCTTTATTTTGTACACATCTCTTCCCTCTCGTTTCAGACCTGGACTTCTTCCCTTTTGCCGCATTTCCACTATCTGGTATCGGCTTGGCTCCGCTCGACTAAACTCGACTCAGACTTTTTGTGTTTCCATTACGAAAAAGGGCCTGGAACCTGGTACTAGTTTTTTGGTATCACCTCCGCCGAGGTTCCAGGACTGGGGACCAGACACTAAAACATGACGTGTAAACACTGCAGACCACTGATTGGTCAGAGTCGTCTCTGTGACCCGCTGTTTTACAAAAAACAGATGCGGAAGTTTACAGTAAATATGTCGGTAGGTTAATCCGCATGATGACAGCCCGCAAAACTACACCACGGTTTGTCGAGGAGGTTCAGACATAAAAATTCAGCGTGAGTTTGACGAGACAACACGCAAAGAGCGAGTTTATCAGCAGACAACACGGAAGTAACGCGCTGCATTGCTCTGACGTCCAGGTACTATAAAGTGGGTAGTATCCTGTAATGGAAACGGTCTCCAGGAATAGGATCTGGTACCAGCGTTGAGTCGAGCCAAGCCGAGTCGAGCATAGTGGAAACGCAGCATTTGTGTGTTTTCCCGCCAGTGTGATTGTTAGCCCCACCCCTGATTGGTGTCACCTGTGTCCCCCTACCTCATGTATAAATAGTCCCTGTCTCCCTTTGTCTTGTGCCACTTCATTGTATTCTGTCAGCATGTTCATGTCAAGCGTCCAAACTAGTTTTTTTCATGTTCCGATTGATTTCAAACTTGGTATACAGCTTCTTTATGATGATGTCAACGAAAGTTAGTGAAATTATTTGGATCCGGATCTGATTCTGGATTTGGTGCGGATTTTGCTTTGAAAAATTTCCCCATTATAAGAGATAGGAAGTGGATCGATGCAATAACTCAGTAAGTATCAATGATATCAAGTTGGAATTTGAATTTTTTACAGATCTGATTGGAATATGACCAAAACATGGCCTATTTCTGTAATAAAATAAATACACATAACTGGGTGATAATAAATTGCATCTGGATGCATTTCCCCAAAGCTTTTAATTTGGCCGGTAAGCTACAGGGCCATTGGTCCTATTTTTTCTGTAAAGGTTTTGTTATCATAGAGATACTTTTGAAGTAGTATTTTATATCCTCTTTGGGAGCGCCTTTTGTTAAATCACTTTTTCAATATTAAAATACTTTTGTTTATCTTCAGTTTTCGGTGAGTTGTGCATTTGAGTCCACCATTTTATGTATCAAGGACATTAGAATCTGTTTAAAAATACAAGGGGGCTTCAAAAAGTTTGTGGAAAAATGACAGTTGGAATAAAACATTATGAGTTGTGATGTTGAGTGGGAAGTCGACAGGCGGACTGGGGCGGCATCTGCAGTGGTGACACTAAACCGCTCCTTTGTGGTGAAGAGGGAGCTAAGCCGAAATGCGAAGCTCTCGATTTACCGGTCGATCTACATTCCGATCCTCACCTATGGTCATGAGCTCTGGGTAATGACCGAAAGAATGAGGTCACGGGTACAAGTGGCTGAAATGAGTTTCCTCTGCAGGGTGGCTGGGCTCAGTCTTAGAGATCAGGTGAGGAACTCGGACATCCGGGAGGGACTCGGAGTAGAACCGCTCCTTCACTTTAAGAGGAGCCAGTTGAGGTGGTTTGGGCATCTAGTGAGGATGCCTCCCGGACATCTCCCTGGGGAGGTGTTTTTGGTGTGTCCATCCGGGAGGAGATCTCGGGGCCGACCCAGGACACGCTGGAGGGATTATATCTCTCGGCTGGCCTGGGAACGTCTCGAGAGAGCTGGTGGAAGTGGCTGAGGAGAGGGCTCTCTGGACTTCTTAGCTGGTCCAAAAAAATTTTTTTTCAGATTCTCTGGATTAGAACCCTGCATTTGGTTCCATATATGGCCAAATTACTTTGGTCCAAATTTTATGCAAATTAATTAATATTTAGAGGTTGCACAGACACATACAGATTGCTCTATATACTATAATATAACTAGCCAAATGAATATAATAATTTCAACTGTAAAACTTTAAAATCAAGTGAATAGTATTATATTGAGTAAAATTCACTAATAAATCAATAAACCAGAGGATGCTACTCACTCCCGTTACTGTTACTCAGTCCTGTTACTCTTTGTTTGAGTAACAGGACTGAAAGTAACAGGAATGAGTTTTTAGCACAGAATTAGCAATTTCATGAAATACATGGTAATAGCATGATGACACTGAGCACATTCTTGGGATTTGCAAAAAATATGTATTTTTAAGATAAACTAAGAAATAATTTTGGTAACAGGACTGAGCGTTGAGATTAACCTTCTCAGTCACAGTTACAATATCATCAAATATATAGAAAAAAAAAATTAAAGAACTTAGTTTTGGTCTTCCCATGGCCTTCAGAAAATCCAGCTGATGTAACTTCCTGCTGAACATGGGACTTGTGGAATATTCCAAATTCTTCATAGGGGAGAATGTGTTAGGGTAACAGGACTGAGTGAGAACCCAGGGACACAACTAAAATGTATGTTTTCACAAAAATATTATGGATTTCTCATGAAAAAAAATGTATTTAAAGCATAGATGAAATATGGAGTCACACAACAATGCAAAAAAAAATAACATTTCTGAAGTATTTTAATCATTATATTTCATGGTAAAGTGTAGCATTAGAGAATGGGGACAGGCAACAAATGCTATTTTTCAGTGTTCTAGGTAGTTTTTATTAATGTTTTCAAGTAAATATTTGAAATTTGCAATTAGATCAATGTGCAGGACACTTTGCTTAATAGTAAAATGTATTTTAGAGTTGATTTTCATGCACATTTATACATATAATGTCCTGGGGACGGAAATGGCACCCATTCGGTGGAATGGCCCACTTATTTTTCTTAAGAAATTTCAGTTTTTTCAGGTTATTCAGACCTTTTTTGTTTAGATAGTTTATAAAAGTAAGTATTTTCTTAATTTATTGGGGGGGGGGGGGGGTTTGCACTAAAATAAAGACAAAAATTTGAAGTTGTCTTTATTTTTCAGTTATTATGCTATTATTTTACTGGTCCGACCCACTGGAGATCAGATCAGGCTGAATGTGGCCCCTGAAAGAAAATGAGTTTGAGACCCCTGATGTACAGTATCAGTATATTCATAGTACATGAACACTGTTGTATTTAGAGTTTTTTTTCCTGTATAGATTTTGTGGTTCTTGGTCTCCTCATTTACTCAGATTGAAGTGACTGTGTACAACTTTGTCAGATGTGCTTTAATCTGTCTGCAGATTTTAGGAAATGAAAACAGTGGAATCTCCACATTGCCACTTACAGCTATATTTCCTCTTGTCTCTCTGTCTGTTTTGTCTGGAGGAAAACTGCCTTCATAAAAGTCAGTGTTAAACATATTCAGTCTACTCTGACCACTGTGCTTTTATGCCAGAAATTAATTTTGCAAGCTTCAGATCAGCTGCGATAATGTCAGCTCTCATAAACATTCTGACCCTTTATTTTACTGCAGCTCATTTTTCCATTAGCCTCTCTCTTCTGGGTGAACACACTTTAAAAGCATTAGAAATCTACTGTTAGCTTTGGAAGGAAATTGCAAGCTCCTATTTCAACATCTCCACATGAACACAACTGTCAGAAACCACAAAATGACCAAAAAAGCCCTGGCACACAAAAGAATTATCTTGTTCAGACAGAATTGGCAGTATTCCCACCTGCCTACCTTTTACCCGTCTGTGGTGCACAAGAAATATGCAAGATATTACCATTAGTAATCCTGTTTTTTCATTGCTGTTGTGTAGATTTTTTTTTTCATTCCCTGCTTAACATTTAAAGCAGGTATTTCAGAATTTAAAAAGATGATTTTACAAGTAAAATACATCCTATTGAAGATAACAGGTTAACTCATATGTTACCTACTAATTGATCCTGATTTAAAGGCCAGTATTGGGCACAAAACAGAAAAATACCTTTAAACGTGCAAAGTGTTACAGTGTGAACTAATGTTCATGTGTTTTGTTTTGTTTTGTTTTTTATTATTTTTTACTTCCAATGCATGAATGCAATGTCACAATCTTAAAGTTGAGTACACTGGCATCACTGTGGACATATCTACTCCATATATTTTACATGATAATGAAACATTTTAGTGTGTTATTAGGTCTGTAGTGCTAAAGTGCGCCCCCTAGTTTAATATAATTGAAGTTCCTGAGCTCTGACCAAGGTGCAAGGACCTTAGCTCCAAAACAAAGCCAATGCAGAACTGTCTTATAATTGTAACTAGTGCGTTGACCCATGGGGATCCACAGGTTCTATATGTGGTAGTTTTTATGCTGTTGTGTATCCATGCATGCTGTACCGCATTTGTCCAGCAGTCACCGCCAAAGCGTTCTGGGCACAGCATTATGACTGTAAGGCTATTGTATTCCAAAATTACTAATATCTCCCAAAATATTGGTCCTATCAACTTGCTGATTTCTCTAGTCTCTTCCTTGACCAAAAATACATACATATGCCAAACTGCAGCAGTCAGCTCTTTCCAGATTTTGTGTGATGCCTGAGACACACACACACACACACACATGCACGCAGGGGCTACTTGGCTTTTATAATCCAGATGCTGCTAGTTAGTTAGTTAGTTAGTTAGTTAGTTAGTTAGTTAGTTAGTTAGTTAGTTAGGGCTCCTGCAACGGGGCGGGTGTCCCGTCCCGGTGCGTTGAGCCAATCAGGTGAACCAGTTGTATCGATCGCTGGCGGTCTTGTGCCAGCTGCTCTGCGTCCTCCATGGTAATTCCATGTTGTTGGAGGTCACCCGCAATGATGTCGAGCCATCGGGTGCGGGGCTTGCCTCGTGGTCCACGATGCTGCTAGAGGTGGCTCTAAAAAGCTACCACTGACTTACACTGAACTTGCCTCGAAAAACACTAAATCATTCCTTTTTTTCCAGGACTCTCTCCAGTGTCATCCATTTTTTGGAACCTCTAATAAATTATCTGGTCCATCTTTAAAAGTTTGTCTGTTAGTCAGATCTCAGGTCAAACAGAAGTTGATGTTTGCCGTTTCAGGCCTTGATTGACAGGTCCATGTGGGAGTTAGCTCACTGTCCGAGTCAGACTTTCAGTTTATTTAATAAAACATTTTTTTCCTAACGGACAGATTCACTGTAGTTGTGGCTAACAGTTTCCACAAAAAGACTGTAAAACGCCTTTGTTCCACAGAGCTTGATGAAGTTTACCATCTTACAGAGTCAGTAAGCTTGATCTGACCCCTTGGACCTCCATAGTTCCATCCTTTTTATCCAAATATCTCCACTTCTGGCCCCAAAAAGCCGGCATACAGGCTTTAACAGTTCATAAATCAGTGGGTGATGTCACAGATGTTCTGTTCACTCACTATATAGACTCTATGGCTGTAATTCAGCATAAAAGGCGTATTTGCACCAAACCTGACGTGGAGATCTGAAACACATCTTAGAATATACACATATTCTTTTGACCAGTAGGATGCTCCAGTAAAGGCTGGTCCAGAGAGAAAAGGGAGGATCAACAGAGATTAAGCTCAGAATTAGCAAAACTCTAGTGCCATGTCCAGATGTTTCTTCATCTAGTAGTAGTAGCCTGGCGAGCTCAGTCAGTAGAGCAAGACACTCTTAATCTCAGGGCTGTGGGTTTGAGCCCCATGTTGGACGATGCAGCCTTTTTTTGACATTTTACTTTACTGACAGTTTTGCACATTTAACATCTCACCTCTGACAGTTTGCACAATTACCCAGATGTTGCACATTTATGTTGGTATATAATTTTCTCGTAATAATAGTAGTCTATATTTTTTAAATATCTTTTATGCTCTTTTTCTCTTGCATGACATTTTTTAAATATCACTTTGTGTAGGTTGTTGTAATTTCCTAGTTAAACTATTCTTTTTAAATTTTTATACTTACACTTTTATACTTACCTTAAATTCTTGTGGCATTCAGTCTGGATGGCAGAGTAAGATTTTCATTGTACAGGGAACCTGTTTCTTTACTGTACAGATGACAATAAACGCTTTGAATCTTTGAATCTGAACCTCTGCAGACATTTGCATCTAAAACCTGCATTGTTGTGCTGCTAATGTTTTATTCTTTCGTTTTAAATCAAATGTTAAAATGCTGAATTCCCCTGTGCCTCCCAGAGCCAACCATCAGCATCGTCCAGGGGAGCACCTGTGCTGTGGTGCCCACCTACCCTCAGAACCCCTATGACCTGCCCAGGAACAGCCACATCCCCAGCCACTACGACCTGCTGCCGGTCCGGCCCAGCCCGTCCCACAGCCACAGCCTGACCTTCCACAGCCACAGCCCCCCCCTGCCCGGCAGCCCCACCAGCTCCCTGCTCTAGGCCAGAGCCCAGACCACTTCCGGACCACTTCTGTTACGGATCAGACTGATGCTCGAAGGACAAACGAGGGAGAAGTAAAGGATGGGACTAATTTACTGAAGTGTGTGAATCCGCTGCACTGCTGTTTGATATTTTATCACTGTATTATATCCAAGCTGTTTGAGCTGTGTTGTGCCAGTCAATACTGCATATTTGTGTTGTATTGTAAATTCCTTCTCATCAAAAGAGTCAAAAGAGGGAATATACTGTACATGGACACATGAACTACAGAGCAGACCTTTTTTCTGGTATGCTCATTTGATATTTGTGCTGAAGAGGATGAAGGACAAAAGGAGAAGATACATGTGGGACAGTTTGTTTAAACTGGAGTTGTAAAGGAACATCCCAAAAACACTTCACATCTGGTGAGTGGATGTGGATGTGCAGAGCTGGGATGATCAAAAAGGATCGCATGGACATGAAGGCGCAAAGGGAAGAAAACAAAATCAGATGGACAGCTACTACAAATTCTCACAAAAAAATGCAAACTGGGATATGGAAGGTAATACTGCACACCAAGTCCCAGCTGCTCAGATTTACACTACCTGTACAGTTCTGGTATTTTTACACATCGTTTCTTATTTCCTGTTTACATATTGTGATCCTGTCAGGATCCATATTTTCTCTCTGAACAAATGTTATCTTTTTGTATGTACTGTAGATGAAGTGGTGTATTCTCTGCACACTTACTGTACGTTAGTATTAGTATTATTACTGTGATTTTCTTTTGTCGTGTCAAGCTTAATACACATGCATGCCAAAGATTGTTGAAGATATTATAGCTAGCCTCATGGAATCTCCTCATGTTCATTGGTGCAAACTGTCCTCTGACTGTATCAACATGCAATTGTGTTTTTTGGACGATATGCACTTGTGTGTGTTTTATGGAGGTCAGACATGGAACAAATCCTGCTTAAAAGGGTCACTGACTGATGAAGTATTAAAATAATGCCCTAATGTATGAAATTCCTGCTTAATTTTTGAATGTTGCACAGGTTGGTTTTAGGTCAAAACACTCAGTGAGACTTGAAATGAAATCTTGTCATATAGCAATAACAGGACATGTTGACAATCAGATGGAAACAACTTCTCATTCAATGTGTTTGGTTTCCAGCTTTTGTTCCTTTGCTCTGACTTTCTCTTGCTCGTCTGTCTTTTCTTCATTTTTGATCCAAATACTAGATTCAGCTGCAGTTGATGTATCGAGTGACGCTTGTTGGCTTTTTGTTTGAAGCTCTGAACTCAATAAAGCTGTCATAGCTCAGGGGAGTGATACTCTGTGTAGTTCATGTGCAGCTGTTTTCTTTGCATGGACTTCATCTCACACCGTCATTTGAGAGACATTTTCAGAATGGTTTGTTATAAATAAGTGAAGCAAAGATTTTACGTTTTCATTCTTCACTGTCATTCAATTTGACTTTTGTTTACACTTTTGTTTTATTTATATTGTTTTATTTTGAGGAATTGAGTAGTTTTGGTTGAGTTTTTGTTTAGTTTTAGTCAGTTTTGAGTTTTTCATGTATTATGAGAAGCTGAAAGAATGGATGCCATAAAATATCTACAAAACTGTTGTTGATTAAAGATACTGTGTTTTGCAAAGACATTTCCTGTTCATGAGCCATCAAGACTGGCAGAAAACAAAAGTGATTTTGTGTGAAATTGTACTTTTGTAATTTTATTTCTTGTCACTGTGGCCATTGTAAAATTTAATCAATTGATGAATTGAAGACTGTTGATCTTCCTCTTATTTCACTGAAAGATTTGGTATATAATGTTGTGGTATCTAGAGGTGAAGTTGGAGATTGCAACCAACTCCCTCCACCCTCCTCTATGGAGGCCACTGAAAACACAAAAGGCCCTCGTTCAACCTGTGCTACTATTTAGGATGACACTAACAGTTTTGCCTGGATTTACCTTCTGCCTGGTTGTATTTTACAGCATGCACGCCATTATACTTTTCTAGCTTTTCTTACCCACAATTCTCTCCATGGTGCGTGATGCTTTTACAGTAAGTTAGGAAAAAGATGACATTTCAAAGTGCCATGTTGTGACGAAGTAGTACAGGGTTGTCCATCAAGTCTCTTTACAATTTAACAAATATATTGTTAAAGCAAATTAATAGAGGGTAGAGTAGATATTGCTTTTTTGCCTCATTTAATCCATCTCTATATGGACACCATTAGTTGCATGAAGCACGTCCAGACGGTACTGGATTTGTTTCCATGTTGGCTGTTGCATAGACTCATCAGTAGTGTCAATGGTAAATCAGTGATCTTTAACTTCAGGTCATTAATGTCCCATATCTTTGTTTGATATGCAATGTCTTTAACATAACCCAATGGAAATAAATCCAGGGCAGTGATATCTGGTGAAGGAGGTGTCCGGGGAATTGGACCATCCCTTCCAATCCACCGGTTTGGAAATGTTTGATTTAGAACCCACCAATCATGCAGAACCTAATGTGGTGGTGCACCATCTACCTGGAAAATGATGGTTAGTTTAAGGTCATTCAGTTGTGGTTACACATATGGGTCATTCCATGGCAATTCAACCAATGGTCCCCACATGACCTCCTCAGCAAATTCTGAAAAAATTCAATTTTTATGATGCTGGCCAGCCTAATTTTGGGAATTCTATTCATAATCCTGAACAAACTTATTCATTATGGAGGAAAAATGTGTTGTTGGATTGATTTTAAAGGATAAATGTCACAGAAAAATTAGGCTGGCCAGCATCATAAATATTCTGGGAAATCTTAGCTACATTTATGTCACTGACCCTGGTGAAATTGGGTCAACTGACCAGCTCCATCCAATTTCCGAAAAGTCTCTACTACAGGAATCAACCTGAGCCAGTTCTAGGAAATCTATAATTATTCTGTCTGAACCATCATGCAGTTCCACACCCTAGTTCAAATATCTCAAGTATTATCATAACTTGTGCAATAATCAATGCCATTATACTGTTAAAAATGCCATTTACACCTACGTTTGTATACAATATGAAGAAAATATAGTCATGCAGTAAAAAAAATATTAAAAATAGAAACAGTTCTATCCCAGAGCTAAAATTTTGTGCACGACATCTTGAAACACATATGAAGACATGGTAAAAATTTCAAAATTTTCATTAACTGGCCACATGGTAATTTGGGTGCTCAAATAAAGAGTATTTTTGTGAAAAAACTGAAATCGACTCATTTTATTCATTGCCTCACAGCAACACTTTTCATTGAAATGTAATTTTTTTGCAGTATATTGTTGCATCTTGACCATAAGAATCCATGCAAAAAAAATTAGGTCTCTACATTCATCCATTATGGCATTATGGTGCAAGCCTGAAGGACATTTTGAAGAATTAGCCTTTTCGCCTGATTTCAAGGCCTCATGGACCAAACATGAAGGCACCTACAATTATTTTGATGCAAAATATGGTCTTTTCAGGGGGATTTCACCCCAGACAGTAAGTTTCAGCAGTGTGGCTTGAATACCTAAGGAGATATAGCTCCTCAAAGTTGGCCAAAAAGCAAATTTGCAAAATTAAAAAAAAAAACAAAACAAAACATTAATTTTCAAAGGGCTGTATCTCCTAAACTATTACAGATATAACATTAAAATTTTGGATGTGTTCGTTTATCTGGTAGGTGAACAAGTGTGAATTTTTTTCAGAATTTTCTGAGGGGGTCATGTGGGGCTCTTTCTGAAATCTGGTTGATTTGGGATGGAATGGCCCACATTCAGTCTAAAAGTCAAGGTAAACATTTACAGTAATTGACCTCTTGTTGAAGTAGGGGAGGGGCTTATTTCAGGAAAATTTTCAGATTCAACTTTAGTCCAGTTCATGGGAGTTTTGTGGATCTGGAGAGGGCGTTTGACCGTGTCCCTCGTGATATCCTGTGGGGGGTGCTTCGGGAGTATGGGGTCCGGGGCCCTTTGCTAAGGGCAGTCCGGTCATTGTATGACCGAAGCAGGAGCCTAGTTCGCATTGCCGGCAGTAAGTCAGACCTGTTCCAGGTGCATGTTGGACTCCGGCAGAGCTGCCCTTTGTCACCGGTTCTGTTCATAATTTTTATGGACAGAATTTCTAGGCGCAGCCAGGGGCCGGAGGGGGTCCGGTTTGGGGACCACAGGATTTCATCTCTGCTTTTTGCAGATGATGTTGTCCTGTTGGCCTCATTGAACCTGGACCTTCAGCGTGCCCTGGGGCGGTTTTCAGCCAAGTGTGAAGTGAGCGGGATGAGGATCAGCACCTCCAAATCCGAGGCCATGGTTCTTGACCGGAAAAAAAGGTGGTCTGCCCTCTCCGGGTCGGTGGGGAGTCTTTGCCCCAAGTGGAGGAGTTCAAGTATCTTGGGGTCTTGTTCATGAGTGAAGGAAGGATGGAGCGTGAGATTGACAGACGGATCGGTGCAGCGTCTGCAGTGATGCGGTCGCTGTACCGGTCAGTTGTGGTGAAGAAGGAGCTGAGCGGAGAGGCGAAGCTCTCGATTTACCGGTCAGTCTACGTTCCTACCCTCACCTATGGTCATGAGCTTTGGGTCATGACCAAAAGGACAAGATCCCGGATACAAGCGGTCGAAATGAGTTTCCTCCGTCGGGTGGCTGGGCGCACCCTTAGGGATAGGGTGAGGAGCTCAGTCACCAGGGAGGAGCTCGGAATAGAGCCGCTGCTCCTCCGTGTCGAGAGGGGCCAGCTGAGGTGGCTCGGACATCTGTTTCGGATGCCTCCTGGACGCCTCCCTGGGGAGGTGTTCCGGGCATGTCCCGCCGGGAGGAGACCTCAGGGAAGACCCAGGACACGCTGGAGAGACTACGTCTCTCGGCTGGCCTGGGAACGTCTCAGGGTCCCCCCGGAAGGGCTGGAGGAGGTGTCTGGGGAGTGGGAAGTCTGGGCATCCCTGCTTAGACTGTTAGCCCCGCAACCCGGCCCCGGACAAAGCGGAAGATAATGGATGGATGAATGGAACTTTAGTCCAGATTTTCTAATGCTCCAATGTCTTGGGAATACAAAAATGTGAAAAAATTTCAAATCAAGCCAAAACCCCGCCCCAAAAATTACGTTTTCAACCCTGAAAACGTGGGGGTTTTGGCAACTTTCAAACCTTCTTCACTTTTGATAAAGTGCAATGTAACAATCTCCTCATGCTGGGCCCTTAAATGTTTTTTTGTGAGACGTGTCACATCTTAAAAGTGCTTTGCACTACAAAAGGTGTAGTGTCATGGTCAAATTATAGGTCAAAGGTCACCCAAATGGTCAAAAATGCATATTTCATGGAATGAAGCTGTTAATGTGGGCTCTTCCAAATGCTGGGCTCAGGCTCTCTCCTCATTACACATCTACTGACCACAAACAACTTCCATTCAATAAGACACATTAAACAGAACTATTTACTCAATGTATTATCCATATAGACATGTCAAAAATAGCAACAGTAGTTTCACATGACTTTGACATTTACATGTATATGTCCTGTTGCGGGCGACACAGTGGTGCAGTGGATAGCACCGATGCCTCACAGACAGAAGGTCCTGAGTTCGATTCCAACACCAGTTGATGGGGGTGGGACCTTTCTGTGTGGAGTTTGCATGTTCTCCCCATGTTGTTCCCCATGCTCCCCATGGGTTCTCTCTGAGTACTCTGGGACATGCACTGATACGTTAATTGGTTTATCTAAATTGCCCATAGGTGTGAATGTGAGAGTGACTGTTTGTCTCTATATGTCAGCCCTGCGATGAACTGGTGAAATGTTCAGAAAATGAATGAATGTCCCATTACAATACTTGTAGCTCCATGACAATGGATTGTAATGTAGTGCTAGTGATGGGCGACACAGTGGTGCAGTGGATAGCACTTGTGCCTCACAGCAAGAAGGTCCTGGGTTCAATACCAACACCAGTCAATGGGGGTGGGACCTTTCTGTGTGGAGTTTGCATGTTCTCCCTGTGTCTGCGTGGGTACTCTGGCTCCTCCCACCATCCATAGACATGCACTTATAGGTTAATTGGTTAATCTAAATCACTCATAGGTGTGAATGTCAGAGTGACTGTTTGTCTCTATATGTCAGCCCTGCAATGAACTGGTGAAATGTCCAGGGTGTACCCTGCCTTCGCACGTAAGTAGCTGGGATAGGCTCCAAGCAACCCCTGTGACCCTAGTGAGGATAAAGTGGGTTCAGAAAATGAATGAATGAAGTGTTAGTGTTTCCTGTCACAAATTCAGATGGAATGTGCATGTCGCAATATATAGTCTCTAATGTGGCTTTGAAAGGGCCAAAGGCCTTGGGGGATCCCACCAGGTAACCAGAGGGAAGAGAACTTAGGACATATTTGATAAAATGTCGGAATGGTATGAATTTTTGAAAAAACTAGGCATTTTGGTGACCTTTAACCTTGACCTTGACATTAGACTTTTCATTATACAAAGTACTCTTACGATACAATATGGCACTTACAAGATAATTAAATGGCCCATCATGAACATATTTATACATTGCACTGGACAAAAGAGTGGAGAAGCTGCGAAAGTTGCAATTTTCAGAGTTAAAAAAGTAACTTTCAGGGTGGGGTGGGGGGTTGGATGAAAATTTTTAAAAAATGACACAGGAGTGCTTAGAACATCTTGTTGCATCAGAAAATCAGGGCTAATGTGGTATCTGATATTAAGCCCCAATTCGATTTCACATAATCCCACAATGTGATTCAAACTGTTAATAACCACTGAGTACATAGAACAAATCTGATCATGTCTCATCAATTGCTTTTGTAATAAAGGTTTTAAATTGTAAAGAGACTCTGTGGACACCCTGCCCATTCCAGATGTGTTCATACTGCATGCAACACTGTGCACTTTATTGGGGCAGCTTCATATACTTTTAACTTTAATGTTTCTGATTTTGAACACACACCATGTTTTTTCTGGGCATTTTATTTAAGAAAATAAAAACTGATAACTTTGTTTCACACTCAACATAAGTGACAGTAATGCATCTTAACACTGGGGGGAAAAAAAAGTCTGTTCTACTGTTGGACTTAATATGATTCCAATTTTAAGGTGACTGTTCACTAATGAAAACATAAATGTTAATATTATATTCAGTTTCTGCAGTAAAAAAAAAAAAAACAGCTAGTATTTGTTAACTTTATCGCCCTTGAATTGAAATGCGCAATATAAAAACAGATTTAATATAGTTTTAATTTACTTGTATTTACTATATTTCATATCGTACCAATTCTGTGACAATATACTTTTTAAAGCACTAGTCATTTAGAATGATTTTAAAATTGCACAGAATGTTGTCTATAACCATATTCATGTGTCAGTGTTTTTCTAAAATGGGCCATTCAGCTTTAATATTTACATTTTTAACTTTGTATTTTTTACTATGCAATTCTGACAAGTACATGCACTATTAGCACATAAATATAAATGTCTAATGGTTTAATAAGGATGTAAATGTAAAGAAAATGTTTAGAGTTTTTCATGCATATCTGACAGACAGAAGTCAGACCAATCCCATTATTTATACCAAGTGTGAATTAGGTGGATCTATGGGACCAGTGTCAGGTCTTAGTTCCCATTTACACTCATTCATATCCTGTATGAAGTAAAGAGCTGGGGCGTATAAAGGTTTATGACTGGTGCGCTTTATTAAGATGAACTGATAACTTAAGATATAGACACAATTGTACAATTTATCAATCTGTACAAAACACAAAACCATTCATTTTGACCCCCCAACTTACATTTAACCCTCCAAATTCATTGAAATGACATCATTTCACTCTTACACGTTTACACTGGAATTACAGTCAGTTATATTTCAAGAGTAAAAAAAAAGAAAAAAAAAAAAAAAAAAAAGAAATTAAAACACACATTTAAAAAAAAAAAACACAGAAAAATGGAGGTACAGAATCAGAAACTGGATTTTTCAGAAGTAAAGGAATCACTTGTCCACAGATTGCCAGCTAGTGAGTCTGGAGAGGCTCGGCTGGCGGCGCCATCTGTTCACGAAAACGCCATTGGCACTGCCAGCCAGGCTCACACACACTCCAGAGCTACGATCGACCCTCTGCCTCCAAAATACACATAACCCAGACCAGGTTCAGGCATTGTATATGTGTGCTAACACCATCACACACTGACACAGCTCGAATTCAACAGAACACACACTCTGGAGCTTCAGCTGGGAGGTTTGGTTGGGAGGCATCTGTCAGTTCAAGGACCGGACACAAGAATCAGCTCGTTTTAACCCTCAGAAGATTTTATGCACAGTAATGACGATGTCAGCGACGTAAGGCGATACGACACGGAGTCGCAGTCGTACAGAAAGCCATGCATTGTGTTGAAGTCAGAGGCAGCTCGGTGTACATAGGCGTTATGTGACGGTGACGGAGCGACGGCCACACGAGGAGGAGGAGGAGGAGGCGGACACATACGACGGTTGGCAGGTGAGCGAAAGGCGGCGGAGGAATAGGAGGCACTGTGACAGGAAGTTAGCAAGAATGTGGCTGAATGTCTGAAGTCTTTCTCTAACTTTGTTCACCTGTCCATGTTAAAGCTTTAGAGGAGAAACTTCAAAAATCATCAACTGTTTTCTGTCAAGAGTGAGGATTTATTAAACAGGCCCAGTCCACACTATTACGGATATTTTCCCTCCAGGTTGATGCATGAGTCAAATAAACTGTTCATCTGTTATTCCATGGAGAGCTGAGTGGTTTCTTTGCTATTTGTTTCATCATGTAGGGATTGATGAAAGAAAAAAAAATCACATTTGTTTTACAACTATTTTCATTAAGTAAGAAAAGGAATATCAATGTATTGATTAGTGGTAACAGGCACAGAAAGTGTTTCAACAGCAACAATGGACATGCAGGAATAAAGTGTCTACGTTTTCCATGTCCTCAAAAAACAAATGTATAATATTAGCACTGCAAGACATTAAAGGCCAAAAACATAGAGAAAAGTGTTCATTTTGCAAAATACCTATATTAGTGTGGACCAGGCCTGAGATTCTGTGAGGAGAAATGTGGTGTTGTGTCGCACTGAACATAACATTGTGGTTTCTGAACAGTGGCACCGGTTAAATAACAGTGCATCCAAACCAAAAAACAAAAGGTCCAGGAAAGGTCTCTGTGTGCACTTAAAAGTTACATGTGAAAGCATGTTTACTAAAACGAACAAACAACCAAAAAAAGGTTCAGTGCAAGATCAAGACAATTTCACGCTCATAAAATCCAAACTAAGAGACTTTTTTTTTTTTTTTTTTAAATTTGGTTACTTGCTTAAGAGAGTGCTCACTACAGTTCTGTGGTTACATGCGTAAGCATAATTTGCAAGACGACGAGGAGATTTTTGATTAGAATATTGAGTACATTATTATAGGAATGTCATACTATCTTAATTATTCATTTTTTAGCTGTTTTGAATTCCTTCATTTGCTATAGAAGTGCATTATGATGGACGAAACTAAATGCAAACAGCCATGTGCTATTTCCTGCATAGTTGTAGTCAAATATGTCAAAGTGTCCTGTTTACCTAATGACTCTCAGCAGAAGCGTGACGGGTACAGGGTCTCTGCATTTGGCCAAACTGAGACAACACAGAAAACCCCAACAGACACAAGTTGTGTTCAGCCTAAAGTCACACCCTCAAGGCAATGATAGTGTTTCTACGCTAGTGTACGACTGTCAGGCCAGTAAAAGAAAAATGGGATTGTTACAACATGAAAAGTTTACTGTTATAACAAGCTGTTTTCACATTAAAACAAGTTATTTTCACATTATAACAAGACATTTTCAAAAAGATATCATGTTATAAAATGATAAATAGTATGCTGTTATCCTTGTGTTTCTTGTTTCAACTATAACAATAAACTTTTCACATTACGCTGAAAAATGGATTGTTTTTTTCTTTTTTTCTGGCCTGGCAGTGATACACTATCATATGTTCCATATACAGTCTTTCACCTGATAAAAACATGCAGCACAGCAGAGCGCCATCTTTAAAAGACATGCAAAGCCGACTCGACTCTGCCGCATGCTGTGAACGCAACGGCAATGAAGACAACACTTGCCGGGCTGCGTGCTAACATGCTAACATGCTAACACCCGGCCTTTTCCATGGCGCAAACTGAAGCTCAGCACATGTTCTACTATTCACTAGCGTCATATTCACAGCAATCAGATCACATCGCATGACATTACCGCGACGGAGCACGCACGTCTACACTGTGCTCCATACATCCACATGTTTTTGTTTTTTTTTTTAAAACAGTACATTGCACTAAAGAGGAGAGGGGGCAGTCTTAAATGACAGAAGAGAAGCGTGTATATAGGACGACACCTCAGAGCTGCTTCGATGTGCTTTACATCCCTATATACCTAGAGTAGATATATGATACAATAGAGGGAAAGAGCAGAAAAACTGGAAACTCACAACATGGAAAAAAAAAGAGAACAAAGGAAAACAACTCACATTCATATATTAAGACATTTGTGTGACATGTCAGCGCATCTACAGTAATGAAATCTAAAGTGATATGAAATGCCTGCTGCCTGCTGTCCTGCAGTCGCCTAAAGACAGAGGGGCTCTGCTCAGGGGGGCCACCCCACGCAGTGACTTCTTTAACTGGATAAACTGACCTAGGGCGGGGCAGGGGAGGGGCTCAGGTGGGCGGGGACAGGCTGGTGCAGAGTTCGGGTCACAGCCTCGAAGCTGTGGCTCCTCTCCTACACACTGCGCAGTACCCCAAAAGGCAGTCTATTCTCTGAGGGCGGGGCTTTGAAGAAGAGGTGTGAGCCGGGGCCAGCTGGGAGCCGGGCAGGGCAGGGGAGGGGAGGGGAGGGGAGGGGGAGGCCAGGGTGGTGGGTCTAAGGGAGACGGGGGACACAGGAGAGGGGGGGGAGCAGCAGATCCGTGGCTTGGCTAGATGTTCTGACAGCACTGCATCTTTGGTTTGTTCTCAGTGGGCTGCACCTGGATGTTGACCACGTTGTTGCTGGGGGACATGTCGCTCTCCTGACGCTCTGACATCTGCTTCTGGGACACGATGCGGTAGATCTCTGAGGGTAGAAAGACAGGGATTAAGATAATTAGGTGTTACAGCAGGTTTGCACCTGTTCAAGTCATGCTTTTAAGTCCAGTGTGTAGGATTTAGCCCCATCTACTGCTGAAACTGGAGATTGTACCAAATGAATACCCCACCGTCATCATCAATAGAATAGAATAGAATAGAATAGAAAATTAAAGTAAATATCTCACAAACTGTACCAAAAATACTGACAATACAGAAAATATAAAAAAAAAAAAATCCAACTCTATAATATAGATGGCAGAAATATGTGCAACATATAGTACAGGTAATATTGGATATACACAAGGTGAAATTGAAAACAAGGTACAAGATTCATAGTGTATTCAGGCCAGAAGCTAAACAAATATTTTGCATAGCATGATTACAATGCAAAGTTGCAAACAAAACATGCAACAGCATTTTCTGGTGACACAATTCAATACACTTGTTGAAAGTGTTTCAACTTGAGAGAAAAATTCTTGTGACAAAGTCAGCACTAAGATTATCCTAACACCAGGAAGAATTAGAAAACAAACTTATTGTGCAAATGGTGATTCACTTCTGACAGAGGCAGGCAGCCAAGGCAGCTTGGATTTCTTTCTAACAGCTCTTTCACTTTGAGAGCACAGCCATCATCATTAACTCAGCAAACCACTGCAATAACAGTGGTAGAGCTTTGCTGATATAACATTCTACCTTTATTTGGCAGATCTTGGAATATAATAAAATGAACGCCTCATTTGTAATATACGTGTGATCAATTCTAAAAATAGGAGTGATAAGGGCAATTAATTCAGTAAACAACAAAACCTAAAAAAAAAACAACAAAAGAGCAAATTGCATAAAGTATTAAGTGGGTGATTTATCCCACTCATGCATCACTATCACAATTTGTGGACACCTGGAACCTTTAACACAAATATACGTGGTATGTTTTGAGAATAAATATCTATTTGACTCTTGTCATTGGTTGAACTTCACTGAACTTCACAGCCACGTTATCCCCAATATTAAATGTTTTCATTTTATTTCCCAGTGAGTGTTAAGAGCAAACAATCCCAGAAAGTGTCAGAGATTAAATTATAGAGTAAATGCTTTTTCGAGAAATTGCACAGGCTGAGCGAACAAAAACACAAGCAACAAGCATGGATTCTGAAAATGACTGCTAGTTACAGACCATAAACGTAATAAAACTAATTTTGAACAAACTGTTATCCTGGTATGACACAAAAAAGAAGTGAAGAGGAAAACTCTGTTGAGAGTTGTTGATTTCTTCTCATTATCTACAACCAGTCTGCAGTTTTGAAAGCACATAACTCTGGATTATGTTGATTATAGAACTAAAATGAAAGCATAATTAGCAACTGTAGACTCTGTGAAGCCCATATTATAAAGGATTACCAGCTTTTACTGACTGCATATTACAGACTAGAGACAGTAGGAAAAAAACATACAACAGTTTCATGTTAGCAGCTGGTTATCTCACTCGTGATAACAAAAGGTTAGCCCCTCCTATAAAAGATAAGCCATCCTGACAGCATGATGTAACAGAGTTAACGCTGGGTTTCTGTTTGACCTTCCATAGCCACACAGGTTCACTCATCACCTGATTTCCCTCCAACTGTAACTACTGTCATAAACAGGACTGTTAAAAGAAACACCTACGGACAAGAACTGCTGCCCAGCTCTGCATCATTTCCTCAATAAAAGTATCTACTCTATTTTTGTTCATTAAACAGTCCAGGAAGTGGTCGGTTTAGTATATGAGCAGAGTCTTTGTTGCGAGGACCATTCCCAGGTTAAATGTTACCATTAGATGCTGAGGGGAAAGACACAGACACACACACGCACGCACGCACGCACGCACACACACACACACACACACACACACACACACACACACAATACACACCTGTCAGGATGGTCTGGAAGGCCGTCTCAACATTGGTTGAATCCAGGGCTGATGTCTCCAGGAAAGATAAACCGTTCTTCTCTGCAAGGCAAAGTTAAGCATTGGGACATGTTAACATACATCAAATATGTCGCATTCCACAGATAGCAGGCAAGTTTAACCCAGGAAACACAGGCACGCGATTGTGAAAGACGTACCAGGCTCCACTGCAAATATTCACTCCACTGGCAGAAAGACTTTTAAACTCATTTAATGCATGAAATAGAAAAACTCCTAAGCTGAAAAAGCTAAACATATGCTATTTGAACAAGAATCTGTATAAATTAGTTCATACCGATAATTATCTTGACAGATGTCACATCATTATTTTATTTAAGCTTTATTATTGATTGGTTTAAAAAAACAAATGCTAATTGTGGTTTTAAGTTCTATTCTTTAGTGATGGAATGTGTCAGACACCTGGCAAACAGCACATTATTTCACAAATCTGAGGCAGAAAAAGGTAATCGTCCACTGGTGGTACCTGCTGGATATTCATTCTTTTATATATTCATTTAGAAGAAATACATTCACTTAATCATTCTAACATTCAGATATTTCCCTCTTTTTTTAAGTTACACATGGATGAGCTATTAATTCTGACGAATGTGAAGTTCAAAATAAAAATTCACACAGTGTTGTCAGATCACGGTCTCATTATTTTTGAGCAGAATGGACAAGGACAATGACAAGGAGAAATGGCCGTGATAAGAAATAAGATACGGTGTGAGAAAAACAAGCGAAGGGTAACAGTGGTTGACACTGCTGTTACATTTCCATCAAAAATACAGCAGTAAACTACATAGTACCTTCTATTCCTGGCTAAAGTATTTATATTATTTATACTTAATAGATGGCAGTGTGTTTCTGTCTATCACCCTCATCCTCATTAAATGTTAGCAAAAATTCACTTTAACCCAGCACTGGTACAACTTTTTCTGTTGTGTTAAGTCATTTGATTTTGATCTGCTCAAGTAGCCTACCAGCAAAAGCCCGGGCCTCGTCAGTGGGAACGGCTCGGAGGTGACGCAGGTCGCTCTTGTTGCCCACTAGCATAATGACAATGTTGCTGTCTGCGTGATCTCTGAGCTCCTTCAGCCAGCGCTCCACGTTCTCGTAAGTTAGATGCTTAGCAATGTCGTAGACCAGCAAAGCCCCCACTGCCCCACGGTAGTACCTACACATGAAGAAGAGCATCATCACAGCAAATTCACATAAGCTGATTTCTGGAACAGTGGGTCAACAGTCACATGAACAGCATAAATAAACTGTCTGTGCTGAGTATTTTCTGCTGCCTTACATCAGCTCTGTCTGCTGTGGAATCAATTGTAACATTAGGAATAAATGTTACTCCATGTTGCAAAGGTAAATTCCCAATTTGTTGAATAATATAATATTTAAAATTAATTTTTGGTAATTTCAATGATTATTTTGTGTATTTGGGCACTATCTGGGGTGGTGATATTAGTGTATCTGAAGAAAAAAAGATCAGATTAATCTGATTAAATGCAATATTAGTTTGTTTGTTTCTTTCTTTGTAGAATAAGTGGGAAACGTATCACTGAAATTGTCATAAAATTCAAAACCAACTGACATCCATTACATAGCTGTGGTCATTGTTAAAGAAGTTGAGTTTATTGAAAGACCTCTGATTTACCTGACTAATCAGTCTTTTGAAAGATATGTTTTCCCAAATTATATGAAATTAGCAAAGCCACTTCCAATATTTACATATGGGAATGAGAATGAATCTGTAACAATGGGGAGGTAAGGCTTTTATCTGAATTTTCAAGAATATCTGAGAAGTTACAAAACAGTTGGATCTCTTTATTGAAAAATATAAATCACTATGTCAATAATAGTCTGGATTTAGGAAAACCCAATTGCCCATGCTGCCTTTTCATAAGTTCACAAGACTCACGCTGATGTGATGGCACGATAGCGCTCCTGACCAGCTGTATCCCAGATCTGAGCCTTCACTGTCTTGCCATCCACCTGGATGCTGCGTGTGGCAAACTCAACCCCGATGGTGCTTTTACTCTCTAAGTTGAATTCATTGCGGGTGAAACGGGATAGCAGGTTACTCTTTCCCACCCCTGAATCACCAATAAGAACCACTGAAAGAGAGAAAAATTAATGACAGGATAAATTATTTGTTAGATTTTATGTATTAAACAAGGTCTTGTTAGTGAACGTAAAAAGAACTGGCAAATGAGGATTAAGCAGTTAAGAATTAATTCTTCATTAATTTGTTTTATCATTTATTAGAGGTTGACTAACAGTGGATTTTAACAGGCAAAAGCCAATAATGAATTAAATGGCCAATATCAACAAACCCTGGAAAGAACACAGTTGTTAATTACCTACTGTCAAACTGAACTAGATCAACGTAATAAATACTTAAATGGGTAATTCAATAAATGAAAACATATACGTCACTGATGATCAAACTTGAGGTAATTAAATCAATCTTCCCATAAAAAGTTTAGACATTTCTCAACAATTCTTCACAATAGCCACCATCTATCATCTGAGCCATGATAGAAAATGCCTTATCAGTTGCAATTAATCATGTATCTATGTCACTTGTCACACTTTTTTATCACTGACTTTCTAAGATTTGCACACATAAATGGAGAAAAAAACAGATCATCAAAGTTAACCAGCATATATGATCATTTTAATATGACAATTATTAATGTGTGTAAAAATGTGTTAATGTTCTGCTGATGTACTGAACAATCAGCTCTTTGTGTGTTAAACCCATTATGTTTGGTGCTTTCTATATTAGAAGAAACTGGAGATGTTCATTCTTCCTAAAAAAAAATATATTTTGATAGATTATTTCAGACCAGTGTTCAGGATACAGACTCCTGTTTGTGAGAAGACAATCACTTTGATTATGTTTAAAAACACAGCATACATTTTGTAGCTTATATTACATATTGATTTACAGCATTTTACACATTTATTTACATCAAAACACGTATTAGTTAATCTGTTGTCTGCATTTTTACCTGTAGTGAATGCAATATAAATAGCAGAAATGGATATTCTTCATGTTGTTTATATATTATGATGTATTTAGGACAATTTAACTACGTCTCGCTAGTAAATACATTAATTACAAAACTATTTATTTCACATAACATAATTTGCAAAATGATATTTCATTAACTTTCTTTCACCAGCTGTTTGTACAGACTGTTAGATGTTGACTATCTGTGTACAATGGATTAATGCTTCTTTCTAAGATTATTAAAACTAGAGACATTCAACCAGTTCATTGTTATCAACTTATTTCAAGATACATGAATATCTCCACATGTGAAAGAAGCTTTTGTTGTATTAGCTACGTTTATGAAAACAGCCCATAACTTGGAACAAAATGTAAGCTATTAGATTTTTCAATTGCATTTTACGTTCACTTTACCTTCTAAACAAGTATAACTACAATGTACCTGTAATGAACGATTTACTTTGACAACAACCTACACTAGCTAACGGTTTTGTTTACCAAAGCCAGCATTTTAGTACAGTGTACCTAAATCAGCTAACATAACAAGAAGCTAGTGAGCGGCTTTGTTCACAACACTACTTATTTGTGTTTTCTTTGTACATACAAGCATCTTTAATAGTCTGACTCGCTGTGCTGGCTGGATGTTAAGAAAATAATGCGATAACGGGTAATGTTAGGTGTGTCCAGCATTATGATGGTCCGCGCCCACTGAGAACAAGCTAACGTCAGCTAACCGTTCACGGCTAATCACCGTTAAAAGACGCGTTGTCATCTAAAGTTAACTAACGCAGCGTGTTAATAAACATTTATTTTAAGCTCCATAGTATAGAAAAGACTTCATTTGCCATATATGAATTACTTACACTTGATGACACTTATCAGAAAGCTCAGTAAAAAACAATCAGAACACAAAGGTTGACGGTGGCTAAGTTAGCATAGGTTAGCATAGCCTGACAGTTCATCAGCTGGCCTGTCGGCTAACACAGAGCTGTAACAAAAACTTAAAAGACGGCGTTTTACCTTTGAACAAATAATCATATTCGTCATCTCTAGTGCCCATCGTGGTTTTGATTAATCGCTAGTCCAAGGTTTTATTTGTTTAATTAACAAAAAGCGAGCTACTGTATATTACTCTTCCAACGGGAATCTGTTTGGGACCCGTACTTCCGCAAATTCTTCTTCTTTGGTGACTGTCCGACTGCGGTATAAAAAAAAAATGAAATACGACATCCAGCGGTGAATAAAAGGCACTGCGCAACATTTCTCCAACTCAAAGTTCTCATGCCGAACTGAGATTTCACCTATTTTCCCTATGAAAAAATTGAAAGTAGATTTACTCGTAAATGTAAATTCATAACCATTTTATTCTCATTTTCACATCATCTTACAATATATTAAGTAAGTGAATCATCCATTCGAAATAAATGCATTTGATGATTTACAAATGTATTTTACGCACATCATATAGAAATCATATAAGGTTTCACATAAAATATGTATTTAAAAAGTGGAAATAAAAAAAACAATACATCGTAGAGAGAGCTAACAAGATGTGTTTTTTTTTCCTTCTCAGTGTATGGCTTTCAGACTCAATTATCATATATGTCAGAAACACAGTGCTCTCTTTGGAGGCAAATTCATCCATATTCTCATATTAAAAACCAATATGCTTTAGTATTTGTAAATACAGATGTCAAATACAGTGTATGGCATGTTTGTCGGAGGCAATATAAGACACGTTACCCACAATTAGAAGTAGTCCTACATTTTGATATAATGTTTAACTCGATAATAGGAATAAATAATAGCCCTGCACCAGCTCATGTGTCATTTTGATCATGACCAAAAGATCCAAAAATTATATCAACAATATGCCATTGATCAAAGCATTTTTGACTGATCAAAAACACATATTTTTGGTGAGATTTTCAAAGGAAGTCTGGTAAATTTTGTGACTCATTTGGATGTAAATCATGTTTTCTCTTCAAAGTCAAAATGTGGGACATTGTCTCATTACTGTGTGCAAAGGATAACAATGGCTGAAAAAATGATTTGTCAAGACAGTAAATTTTACATGTCTACATTTATTGTTACAAAGGCAGAAATTACATTCTTACCATTTAATTAACTTAGTAATATTCTGCAGGCTAATTACCTCCGCCAAGGAGGTTATGTTTTTGCCAGGGTTTGTTTGTTTGTTTGTTTGTCTGTTTGTTTGTTTGTTTGTCTGTCCGTTAGTGTGCAACATAACTCAAAAAGTTATGGACAGATTTGGATGAAATTTTCAGGGTTTGTTGGAAATGGGATAAGGAAGAAATGATTAAATTTTGGTGGTGATCGGGGGTGGGGGGGCCCACGGGGGGGGCCACTGATCAGCCTTGGCGGAGGTCTGCGCTCTCCGAGTGCTTCTAGTTATATATATAATTGTAATAAACGTATAATTTTAATGGTCTGCAGTGATTGTATCTGAACACACAGGCAAATTTAAAAATAAACCATAACAGTACCAGAAAGGATTGAACAAAAGGACATATTTGAGCCGAGAAAAGAGCCTCGTGTGAAGACGTCAACCTTACAATATTAAAATGAGCAGCCTTTTAAAAAGTGGAAACAGAATTCAAGAACATAGTAGGCTCTTTAAAATAAAGTCACACAGAGACTCTATTTTAGCTCCATTATATAATGATGGTGGAGATTCAGTTGAGAAAAGAGCACATTATTTGGAGAAGGGAGGCCTTTGGCAGAAACGGGCCCCTTGAGGAAGCCTCAATAATAAAGGAGGTGAAGGAAAGGGGAGGAGATGTTTAAGTTTACACAGAGGAAATGATATGAAACAATACACTGAGAAGACAAGGAAAGAGGATAAAGCATGTGAGAGACCCTTCCAACTGAAAACAGAACAGCCTCAGTCTGTTTCAACTCCAATCATAGGTCAGTGCAGCTCCAGGTATCGCAGGTTTTCTGTTTTGGATCTAATTTTCTAAATGTCTAATACAGTTTGATTTCCCCTGAAACATGTTTGCATGAATAGAAAACAACTATTTGTCCTCAGATACACTACTACTTCTACCAGTACTTTACTGAATATTTCCATTTTATGCAGCTTTTCATCTGTTGTCCTACATTCAAACAAGAAATTCTGTGCTTGTAATCTATAGAATATGATGCCTTAGTGTATGTGAACCTACTACAGAACCTACTACAGTTTATAAAGTACTTCAAATGAGATCAACTTTAAACATCTTCATTAATATAATAATAATAATAATAATAATAATAATAATAATAATAATAATAACAACAATAATAATAAACAGTCTAAACATGTGTCATTCTCTATTTATTTATTCATTATTCATTTTTACATTATTAAGTCTCTGTACTCTGCATCAGCGGTAATATGAATATGGAAAATATGAAAAAAGTAACAAAAAAATGAAAAAAAAAAAATTACAACATAAACAGGCAATACTGCACTGATCCTTTTGTTACAAAGGAAAACATACACAGTGGAGTAATTTTTTTTTTTTTTTTGGGGGGGGGGGGGGCGTAAAAGTGATATATTTTATAATTGATAGTTTTTATGTTATGCTGAAAAACTGACGAAATTGATTCTCTATGAAAAAAAAAATGTTATGCTGCATTTTTGTCAAGTTTATTTCTTCTTGTGCTCTGGAAAGAATATCTTCCATCTCAAATTCTGCAGAAAGAAAACAGACCATTAATGAAAGTCATTTTGCAGTATAAAAAAACCATGACCAACAGATGCTTAAAACATAGCAACAAAATTACATGTAAGATTATTCAGTTGATAAAAGATAGTGAAATATGAATATATTTTTGAAGTTAATCAAATGTATTTAATACAACCTGATTACTCAGCATAAAAATTTCATTGAGATTCAAACTTGTAAATATACACCTAAATTTGAGTTATATTTACTAAATATTTCATTAAAATTAAATCAGACTTTAGATCTAATAATAGTCAGATTTAGTTACTTTCGTATTTCCTTACTTAAGTATTTTTTAAATACTTTTACTCATACATGTCATGTTGTTCCCACAGTCTAACCTACAACATCTCACATAAGTTATATAAATACCTCATCATAAATGAATATAATGCATAACATTTAACAGCATCAAGCTATTTTTAAAGTGTACCTGTACTGGTCATGTTTATGACATTAATTGTGCTTTGTTTATTACATATAAGCAAGAGAGGTGCAAATTCAGTTAAAAAAAAAAAAAAAATCACCATAAATGCACCACACCGGACCTTTTCATTGAGTGAATTACGCACTGGGGCAGAACCTATGGGGAACAGCCACTACCAGCCAGAAGAGACGTACTTACATTGTTTCTGGGTGATCAAGAGTGAGTAAACAAGCAGCAGTCAGTGAGCAAGATTGAGTGGAAAGTATGTGTTCAAGAAGAAAATTATGGGTAGCAATTTTAAGGAAATGGGTGTAAATGGTTATCTATTAGATCTGACAATTAGTCATCTTAGGGCATTTTCACACCGCGTACTCGAGTCCGTATCCGCGTACACTGGACCCCAAAGTCTGCTTAATTTTATCCATGTGAATGCAACCGTTCCGTCCTCGAGTACTGTATTCATGTCCACTTGAGTTGGTGGTCCTGGGTACGGACTGCCTGGACTCCAGCACAGTACATTGCCCTGTGAATGCGATCCGTGCCCAAGTCCGCAGGTGACCTAATCACCACTCTGACAACGGAAGTGGGTTCATCACCATGAGACCATAGGTGGTGCTCCTGTTGTCTCCTAAAAAAGCCTCAGATCCACCACAGCACGGGCTCGCCTTATCAACCGAACCACCCAGTGATATAACAGGGACAATAAAGGTCAGTCGGTTTCTCTTTGCCTCAAACAGGCTAACAGATAGGTGAGAGTTTGTCGTCTTCTGACTTCCACATTTGTAGGATAGCTACAGAATTCCTTCCACATCGCCACCTACTGTTTCAGCCCTGTAACACCCAGTTGTTCTTGGGCACATGCCGTGGAATGCATCATCTGCAGGAAAGGTGTGAACGTATCCACATACAGAACAGACTCGAGTACGCTGTGTGGAAACGCCCTTAGACTGGTGTCTGCTGCACGGGGTCAGCGACCAGTCCATCGCAGCCCAGGTAATTGGACAATACTAGTCTGCTTCACTACTGGTTCTGGAACAGCCCATGAAGGAGGCAACATGTCTCTGACCATGTTTGACTGACCGAGCAGCAACTTAGTACTCGCACGAAGTTGACAACAGGCTATAACGAAAGTAACCTGATGGAACTGCTAGTATTATACATGATGTTTTGAAATAGCTAGCTATGAAAATTCACAACAAGTACCCTTTAAAAATCAGGTTGAAATACAAAAATTCCCAAAACTTGATATTTTGGATTGAAATGAGTTAAAATATTGTGATTAAATTATGTTAATATGTTTAATTCATCTTTTTTTTTTTGCCAAAACTACTTGTAGAATATTTTATTATGTAAAGTAAGTGTACCAATGTGTGATTGTGCGGATGCTTGTGTGTGGTTTGTGTCGATGACTGCGCCTGAGTATCAGTGGGTGGTGATGAATAGGTAGGTATGTAGTTAGGGGGTGTGGGTTGAGGGGGGATGTGGGTGAGGTTGTGCTCAGTTGCTTGGGTCCCCTATCATTAAGTATTTATTTGGGGTTTTTATTTGGGGTACGCATATTTGGGGTTCCCTTTCATGTACATCTGTTGTAAACTGCTCATTTTTCTTTCTCTGTGCATGAATAAAATATCTGAATCCGAATCTGGAAGTTTGTCATTTTTAACTTCACTTTATTTTCTGAGGACTCTCAGGAGCAACCATCTCTCCCAGAAACTGCTTGTGTTTTTTTACTGATGTGCCATAGAAAGCATCCTGATGTACTGCATCTGTGTGTGGTATTGGAGCAGTGAATAGGAAGGCGCTCCAAAGGGTCGTCACCATGGCCCAGAAGACTACCGGCTGCCCCTTCCCTCCCTGGAGGAACTCTACAGTTCCCACTATCTCAGGAGGGCAGGGAATATTATCAGGGATGTAACCACCCAGGTTTTTCACTTTTTGATCTTTTACCCTCTGGCAGACGTTTCTGGACACTAAAGGCCAGCACAAACCGTCTAAAAACAGTTTTTATCCCAGGACCATAATTGCACTGAATACTGCCGGGCATTAATTAATTGTGTGGAATGCTGAATGTTGTCCAGAGTATATGATGATGTTTTATGTGTCTTATACTTCTAGTAACACTCTTTTTTTTTTTTTTTTTAGATATTTATGCCATCAGGGTTTTTCTTTAGTTTTTATACTCTTTTATATACATTATTTATACTTTTTTATGGCACCTAGGACATTCTGTTCTATTCTATTACATTGTGCTCTCATAACCTCCACATTTATTGACTCTGACTTACGTTTTTGCCCCAGGTGGATTTCTGTGATTTGGACTTTTGGGTTTTCATGTCATCCAGAGTCTCGTAGGTGTTGGTAGGGTTTGTGCTTCCTGGCTCTGGGATCTTCTCATACGTGGTTTCAGGCACAGTGGTGGGTGTTGGTATCTGGGGAACCTCGGCGTACATGTTGTCCCCCTGCTGTGCTGACCGTCCTCCTGCACCCCCTGAGCTGTGGTACAGAGGGTTGGACCTCAGCATTTCATCGCTGCTGCTGAGCCTCAGACCATCCCTGGGCTCCTGGAGGGAGTAGGTGTGGCAGGTGACCTTCTTCAGCGCCGACGGGGAGTGAGAGGCTGGGGTCGTGATCCGGTTGGAGTACGCCTCCTCCTCCATGTTGTTGTCTAGTCTTGGCAGAGATCTGCTCCTGCTCTCTACCTTTGTTAGCTCAGAGTATGTGATCTGCGGTGTGTCCACGGCCCTGCTGGTGTCACTGGGTTTAGCTGAGTCTTCAGCTCTGTTACACACTGGCTCTGACTTTGGGTTTTCTGGAGGAGTTTTTGCCCTGTTTGGCTCTGCTGGTGTTTCGATTGGATGTA
This sequence comes from Sphaeramia orbicularis, assembly GCF_902148855.1. Classification (NCBI taxonomy): domain Eukaryota; kingdom Metazoa; phylum Chordata; class Actinopteri; order Kurtiformes; family Apogonidae; genus Sphaeramia; species Sphaeramia orbicularis. The sequence goes on from NC_043959.1 coordinate 7,885,684, forward strand.
ATGTTGTGTCAGGGAGTGATCCACCCAGGGAGAAGCCCAGAGGAATGCCTCTCTTTGGTAACGGTGGGACGCCCTGAAAAGAAAAATGATGTGCAGAATGTTAATTAAAGGCGCTATGTGTAGTTTATATACAGGGTGTCCCATAAGTCTCCATACATAGGAGACATAATACATTCCATACATATATGGTTCTAACATGTATTTCTTTATATTTCCTCTTTACAGTTCTTCAGCAGTGGAGGACACGCATTGAAATGTGTTCCTGACAATATGGCAGTCATATAGAGCATATTATATAAATAAAAATGGTTTATGTCAAGAAACGTTTATTTTTCCTATGTATGGAGACTTATGAGACACCCTGTACTTTAAATCCAGCCCGCCAAAGGTTCCAGTCCGGCCCGTAGGATGAATTTGCAAAGTGCAAAAATTCCCCAGTCAAGGCTGTCAAACTCATTTTTGTTCAGGTTCCACATACAGATCTATACGATCTCAAGTAAAATAATAACAGCATAAAAACCTACAAAAAATAATGACTCCATATTTTCTTCTTGCTTTGATATGAGAAAAATATTACATTATGCCTATAAATAATCTAAATTTCAAATTTTTTTTATTTGTTTTAATGCAAAAAATAACATTAAATTATGAAAATACTTACATTTACAAACTATCCTGAAACAAAATGTGAATAATCTGAACAAATATGAACAACCTGAAATGTCTAAAGAAAATTCAGCACAATTTTAACTATTTTCTGCTTGTTATTAAGTGTTTAGTGTCTTTGTAGATCCGATCCATAATGCACATGTAGAAATTATAAGTTGAGGCCTAATATTGTTTAAATTCCCCTAAATTTTCTTAAGTTTTTTTTTATTCAAATTTCAATTTTTTCAGGTTATTCACATTTTTTGGATAGTTCATACAAATAAGCATTTTCATAATTTTTTTTTTTTTTTTTTGCACTAAGACAAAGACAAAAATGTGTAGTTGTCATTATTTATAGGTTATTATGCTATTATTTTACTGGTCCAGCCTAAAAGAATGTAGCCCCTGAATGAAAATGAGTTTGAGACCCCTCTTTAAAATGTACCTGTACTACTATACCACCTCCAAAAACAAAAGTCTGTTAATGTATATTCTAGAAATGTAGAAAAATTGGAGTGACGATAACAATAAGAAATAAAAGGGGGGGGGGGGGGGGGGGGGCTTTCACTATTATTGTATTTGGGATTAGTGATTTTGCCAGGGTTTTTTTTTTTTTTGCCCCCTAAGCTTCTTTCTATACTATTATTTAAAAAATTTTTCTGATTTATCACTTCTGTATACTCATAACCTTTAACCCTTTTATGTCTTAGCATATTTGTTCCCATTCTCTCTTCTGTTTCCACCTGGATATGCACAACCTGCACGAAAAAATCATAAATAATCACATATACATTTTCCCATCATTTTTCTCGCAGTTCTTTTTGGAGCTGCAAGGAAGTCATATATTGTAGAACATGTTATTGATTGACAATATTGATAAAAACATCAGCAGGAGGACCATTTTTCTGCACCCAATATTTTGTACTGTTTCCATAGGTATCAGTTTGACTCAGAGATGTACAGGGTGGGGAAGCAAAATTTACAATATTTTGAGGCAGGGATTGAAAGACAGTGTATGACCAATTAGTTTATTGAAAGTCATGACAATTTATTTGCCACAAGAAAATTTACATAATAGAAAATGTTTTTATCCTATGTGTCCTCCTTCTTTCTCAATAACCGCCTTCACACGCTTCCTGAAACTTGCGCAAGTGTTCCTCAAATATTCGGGTGACAACTTCTCCCATTCTTCTTTAATAGTATCTTCCAGACTTTCTCGTAATAGTTTTGCTCATAGTCATTCTCTTCTTTAGATTATAAACAGTCTTTATGGACACTCCAACTATTTTTGAAATCTCCTTTGGTGTGACGAGTGCATTCAGCAAATCACACACTCTTTGACGTTTGCTTTCCTGATTACTCATATGGGCAAAAGTTTCTGAAAAGGTATGGATAATAGTGCTAAGTATGATTATGACATCAGTATATGTTTGGTTTCAAAACAATTGACGTAGTGCCTGCTGAGAAAAAACAACTAAATGTTCATTGTAAATTTTGCTTCCCCACCCTGTAAATATTGTACTGATATTAAAACCTAGATTTATTTTTTTAAGTGGCAGCTGCTACTTCCTTCCCAAAAGGTTGGACTACGAGACAGACAAGAAGACATCATTATCCATTAGACTTCTGCTTGGGTTTGATTAAAAAATAAGTCAGATTTTCACAATGAAAGACTATCCAGGTCAAAGAGATAACTCTTAAGGTACATTCACACCTACAGGTAAAAGCCCAAATGTGACTTTTTGACCCATATGTCAGGACCGTAGACAGTAAACACAATGAGTCTAATGGCAATCACATCTGAATTATATTGTGAACATACATATAAAAAAAAATTGGATTTGAGGAAAAAAAATTGTAATTAAGATCTGTAGTGTGAACGTAGTATTTAATATTTTGAGGACATTTTGAAATGCCTACAGCATTCAGATAATCAGATGTAGCCTAAACACTATTGAACCTGAATCTAAAATACATTATATGACTAAAGTCAGGTGTTCATCCATGGGCAGTATTTGCATCGTGTGCAATTTTAATGTGCATGTGAGCAGGTAAGCTCTACTGTCAGTTCTGTGAATATTTAACTTTTTATACTCGTCTAATAATAACAACTGCAAAATGGATACGGGAATAGAGTTTAAGTTTTACCAGTGTTACCAACGGTGGCACCACAAATGGAAGAATTATTTCAAAGTATTAAACCAGGTTGTTTGCAACTGTTTTATGGTTGGAAATTTGGTATAACATGAAGCGGAAATCCAGACTGGCTTGTTTGTTTTTGCAACAGTTAGCTGAACCTGTCTCCATCTAGACTTGGTCTTTAACGTTGTTAATGCAAATGAACTCTCTTATGATACAAATTACCCAGAACAGATGTGGCCTCCTCAACCTGTTATTTCTCTGTCATCAAGTAGCAAAATATGTAATAAGAATAATGATGATGATCTCAATAATAAATACTACTACAACTACTACTACTACTGATAATAATAATTATTATTATTTTCAGTACTCGTAGTAGCAGTAGAACTATATTCCTCTTTTTATTCCTACTTGTACACAACAATAATCACCTTTGACCAGGAACATGGATTAACATACTCCCCAGATACCCTTTATCTATCAACAATATATAACATTGTCACAATCATTTCATGAGAAAAGGTAAAATTTATGTTTTTTGAAATATTTTTTATTCCAACTTATAGTTGGGCAATAGTATAAAACGATAGTGAACATTAAGTATGAGTTATAATGTAAAAGTGTTATTGTCAAATCTGTAATGTAATAATAAAAATAATGTAATAATGATGTGTTCTATGTTTTATTATGTTATACTGTATATTAATGCTTTTGCAGGTTTGCATTCCCTGTTTTGTTCAATGGAATCAAAGACATTTTCATGATCAAAGATAAGTGAACTGTTTTGAGTTTTACAGGCCTTTGACACACTGTCTTCGAATGAACATAAATTCAGTCACAATATATTTATGCATCCTTATTGTACACATTTTAGTAATATTTAATAGTATTATAATATGATAATGTCGCTTTCATACTTATAGTATAAATCATAGCATTTATTGTATTATAGTATTATACAGTATTATAATGCAATAAACTTATTTAACAATAAATGTATAATAGTGTCATATCATTAAGTACTTATAATGTGGGGATCCACAGGTTCTATATGAGGTAGTTTTTATGCTGTTGTGTATTCGTGCATGCTGTACTGCATTTGTCCAGCAGTCACCGCCAAAGCATTCTGGCCATAGCAACATGATTGTAAGGTATTGTATTCCAAAATTACTAATATTTTTCAAAATATTGGTCCAATCAACTCTCTGTTTTTGCTAGTCTGTTCCTTGACCAAAAATACATGTTTGCCAAACCAGCCTTCTCCGGATTTTGTGTGAATCCCTGGACACACACACGCACACACACACAGGCCACTTGGCTTTTATAATACAGATAATAATTTAGAACCTAATATGATTCTAACCGTATGATAGTGACCTGTACCATTAAAACAATCAATACCATCATGGTATTATCTATGTACTTTAAGATCCAGTGTTGTTTATTTTTAGTACACAAAGCTTAATTGGAATATCAGATATTTTATTGTAAAGTTATACTGCTACTGTTTGATATGGCATCTATGCAAATACTGCGCTTGGACTGTAAATGTGTCAGTCTGGGTTTAGGTCTTTTTTTAGTCTAACAGAGAAATACAGCTCTTATTCAACATTTGACTTATTTCCTAATCAAATATTTTCATTGTTAACTGTTATTTATCAGAACCTGAACAGCTCAGTTCTTTACAGACAGTGGTTACACATTCAATGAAACATTTCACACCTAAATGTGGAATATTTTATTGACAAATACAGACTAGCAACACCAAGACTTTGCCACAGATTTATAGATAAAGCTGTAAAAAGTCATGTTCAGTTTTATTGTTTTTACCTGTGTGAGTGTCATTGCATCTACAGACACCGTTCCCGTCAGCCTTCTGCTTTTGGCTTTCAGTGGCAGTGCTGGCGGCTGCACGGCACCACACACACTTGGCTGCTGAAGTTTTTGATTAGTCGTCAGCTCACTTTGCTGATCCCCCCTCTGGTCCCACAGAGTCCGCAGAGCTTGGACGCTCACCCCAGACTTCCCTTTGGCTTCATAATTCACCACATCATACAGATCAGATGAGTCCTCCTGAAAACACACACAGGTATTCATGGTGTTGTTGCCTATCTATCTATCTATCTATCTATCTATCTATCTATCTATCTATCTATCTATCTATCTATCTATCTATCTATCTATCTATCTATCTATCTATCTATCTATCTATCTATCTATCTATCTATCTATCTATCTATCTATCTATCTATCTATCTATCTATCTATCTATCTATCTATCTATCTATAACAGTGCAGACACCATTCATAGCAGATATGCCATGTGATAGAGAAGCACTAATTACACTGAGTGATATTTTGCATTTTTCATGTACAGTTGATTGCATCTATCTGGATGAAAACTTTTTTTTAAGTTCCACACATGCCTTCGGAAACTTGATAAAATGCAATGAAATAGCTCTTTCTCACTGTCCTGTTTAATGCTGAATACCAAACAAAGAGCTCCATTGTGGAGTCATGTATTTGCATAAAATGACAATTCCTCAGTCTGTACTGTCTTCATTAACAGCTTTATGATGACTAACACTTGTTTTTTTTTTTATTTTTGCATGTTGCTTGTTCCAAGCCTGAAGAATATCCTTTTTGTGTCTTACGTTTGTTTTCATTTTTTAATTTTTCTCCCAAATATATATGATGCATGTCGTTAGCCTTATAGCGTAATTGCCTAAGTCATATTTTTGCTCAAATTGTGATATGTGTAACTTTACTCTCCTAACACTGCTGCTTCATTTTGCATCATTGGCTATGACCTGAAAAAAATATTACTTAAATATGCTATGTATTTGTTCATTTACATTATTATTTTAATCCTTTTTTTCTTTTAGTTCTTTTTTTCTCTTTGTCCTCTCTTTTATTCCCCATTATTCACCCTATTGCTTACATTTGTAAGATGATATTGCATGAGCCTACAGTTGACTGGGGAGTTATGCAAACCTTTTTTATTTAGTATTTATGTAGCATTTTCAGGACTATCTTAACAGCATAACTTGAATTACAGCATGTTACAGTAGAGAAATAAAGCAGTTTGCGCAAATAATGTTATCAATGCTGGAGACACAAAGCACATTTGTGTAACTGCATGAGAAAACACATGAAAATCTTGACATGTTTTCAGCCTATAGGAGCTGATTCCATCTCATCATGGCTTTGACAGAGAAGGCAGATTGTCCAAAGGCCAAGCTTCTTTTAGGATTTCTACAGTCCCTCCAAGCTGCTGACCTTGATACTCTGGTCATTTGTTCTGAGTAAAGTTGTATAAATATTTTCAATAGAACAGGCACAGAAAATTTAAAATAGATTCTCAGTGAATGACAACTAATGAGTGGACATTATTTACTAATGAACATTTGATGCAGTGTAATTGTAAATACACACGGTGTCCACAAAGTCTCTTCACAGTTTGAAAAAAAAATTATTACAGAAGCAATTGATGAGATTTGTTGATCAGATTTGTTCTATGTACTCAGTGGTTATTTATCAAAGTTTTTAATCACATTGTGGGATCATGTGCAATCGAATCTTTGGTTCATTTTAATTCTGTAAGAAATCAATTCACTTTTCTTTACATATATGCATTAAAATGATGTATGTACTATTTTAAGTGATGGATTCAAGGAAGAGCAGTTATTACCTTGGTAGCAACTAATAGGAATCTATTTTAAACAAATAAAATAAACAAAATTACTGCAAATGTTTACTTTGACCGTTAGACTGAATATGTGTCACCACAGCTGGATGACCTTCAACCAACCATCATTTTCCAGGCAGATGGTGCACCACCACATTGGGGACTGCATTTTGGTGGGTTCCTAAATCAAACATTTCCAGACCGGTGGATTGGAAGGGATGGTCCAATTCCCTGGACACCTCCTTCACCAGATATCAATGCTCTGGATTTCTGTCTATGAGGTTATGCTAAAGATATCATGTGTCAAACAAAGATACTGGACATCAACGACCTGAAGGAAAAGATCACTGATGTCATTGACACCATTGATGAGTCTGTGATACAGCCAACGTGGAAACAAATCCAGTACCATCTGGATGGGCTTCGTACAGCTAATGGTGTCCATAGAGGTGAATTAAATGAGGCAAAAACCTTAAATATCTACTTTTAATTTTGTAATAATTTCGAAAGATCGTCTACTCATTTTCTTTAGTAATAAATGTGTTAAATAGTAAAGAGTCTTTATGGACACCCTGTACATTTTTTTTTTTTTTAAACTGTTCTTTTCCTTTAATTTTCCGATTGGATGAGCAGATGATTGATATGTCCTATGGGGAAATGCACCTCTGAAGAAGCTTGAACACACAGTAACATTGTAGTTTAAAGGGGTCATATTTTGCTAAACCCACTTTTATTAGTCTTTGGTTCATTTATTTGTGTATTTGGACCCTAATAGTTCAAAAAGTTTGAATTTGAACCCTCCAGGTGCTGCAAAGCTATATTTATATTCATTTTGGCAGAAATTGAGTGGATTTCTACAACCTGTTTTAATTCCTGCTTAATTTGTTACATCTATAACTGGTTACGTCACAACATTTGCACATTTAAAGTCAAGACTTCTGATGAACATTTCTCTGAGTACAACGTAATAGTTTGTCAGCAGCAGCGGTTGTAGTCCATACTGAAAATATGTCCAAACTTCGTGTCGATTACCTAAAATGTTTAGTTGTTGGTTGAATTAACAAATGCAAGTGGCTAAATGGGACAGAGCAGCACAGCCAACAACCTGGAGGGGGTGGGGCATGAAGTGTCTCATTTGCATTTAAAGGGCCAGCACTCAAAACCACCTTTCTGGTGTCATTACTCAGAAATAGGGTTGAAGATGGATGGACCTGTGGAGTTTAAATTCAGACTCAAGCATAGCACATACAGTTTATGTAGGCCACAGGAAAATGTTTTAAAATGCGTAATTCCATTTTTAAAAAAAGCAAAATATCACTCCTTTAATAAATTATTCGGTAGCAGTGAGACAGTGTCTTAGATTTTCTCATTGTTCTCTCTCTGACACACCTGTCATACATTCAGGTGTACAGACTGGATGCAAATATCTTCACGCACTTTTAAAATTAAGATTTCCTTGCAAGAAGGCAGATGAATATCAACTAAAGTGAATAAATTGTTGGTGTTTGTTGTGTCACAGGCCTTTCTCACCTCATAACTGTTGGAGGTCAGATATTCTCCAAAGGGCTGGATGGGGCTGACCTTGTAGTGTTCTATCAGCTCTACGAGGCTGCCGTACGTCTGGCAGTCTCCTGATATTATGAAAAATCCTTCCTGGTTTTGTGTGATTACAAAATGGCGGCATCTGTCATGACCCCTTTGGAGGAAGTGCACAGGCAGTTAGATGAATCGGGAAAGGCACCAAAGGAGATAATCCAACAGATTTAAGCAGCAGTAGATACTCGATTTGATTCTCACTTGTAGGACAGGATGTAGCCGATGGTTTTATCACTGAGGCGAATGAGAAAACAACCCAGAGCTTTGTCTCTCAGCAGATCTTCCGCATCCCTGGGGCAGAGAACGACAAAGAGCCAGTTGGACACATTTATAGGCAAATGAGATTTAAAAACGAGTTATAAAGCCTATGTGTCTCTGTTTTCACTCAGTTCTCTTAAACAAAGAGGTAAGACACGGATCATGAAAGCATTGTTTCATACAGTCATTTCATATTAAATATTGTTTAGGATCAACTGATTTTTACCCCTACAATTTTTTTTTTTTTTTTTTCAGAAAAATGTGGTCTATATTAACCCATAAAGACCCAGTGCTACTTTTGTGGCAGATCTCAAGTGAATTTTTCTCTTTATTTAACCCTTTTTAAGTGATTTATCACCATTTATTATAATATTATCCTCTGTGTTTTGCAGTTTTTCAGTGAAAATCATGTATTTTCCTATATTTAATTCATTGATTGTGTAGATTTTTATAAAAAGTTCAGATTAAAGTTGAGGGTTAAATCAGACAGACAAAACTGAAGAAAAAGTTACTTTTTCAGCAAAGATATCAATAACTGGACCTAAAACAAGTGTCTCCATCCACTGTCATTGTTTCAACTCCATGGGTTTTACTGGTGAATCACTGTTGTAATAGATGACAGTGTTTCCACGGCAACTACGAAGCCTCTGAATGTCCAAATGGGTCATATCTGATGACCATGAAAAGATGACAAACTGCATTTTACACCAATTATTTGCATGTATTGATAGGATTAGTGGATCAACAGGTATTAAACAGTTTAGATCAGTAGATGGTATGATGCTTATGGTTTGGGTCTTTATGGGTTAAAAATGCAGTGGAATCAACAAATTTTAATAATTACATGACATACATGCCAAACTCAAAGCTTTCAACAGCATTGACTGGGCCCAACATACTGCAGCCGAGGGTTTTTATCATTTGCATGTAGACTTTTTTATGTTTTCAGGTCTTGACTCCTATTGGCTTCATTTATTGGATTTAAGAAAATTGCCTTGTATTAACATTAGGTGTATATGGATAATATTAGACTGAAATTCATGTTTACTGATGGCTAATCTGGAGCTAAAAATGTTAGATAGCAATGGTTAGTTTGGCTTTTACAGGGGTACATATGCAAAGGTGTCAAGTAACAAAATACCAATACTTTGTTACTTTACTTAAGCAGAAATTTTGGTTATCTATATTTTACTGGAGTAATTATTTTTTCAGCCGACTTTTTACTTCTACTCCTTACATTTTCATGCAATTCTCTGAACTTTCTACTCCTTAGATTTTAAAAATAACCTTGTTACTCCTATTTCATGTGGTTTCATTCTGACTTGTCATTATTCAAATAATAAATAAAAATATCCAGATAAATGGCGCCATCTGGATAGAGTGAATTTGATTGTGGTTGGATAAGAGACATATACCATCAGTGGTGCAGCTTGCCATTAGGCAAGGCAGGCAGCTGCTTGGGGCCCCTAAGCCAGCAGGGGCCCCCAAAGGACCAACAGACTTGACACAAACAGTCTAAAGAATAAGTTCACTTCACAGCAGCAGGGAGAAGTTGCAGTAACAACTAGCTGTCTCAAATTCTCTGAAGGGGACCCCTGAGTCCAAATTGCCCCTCCCTCACCTGTCTGTCTCTGTCAGAGTGAGATATTACGTGCAGGTTAAATACTATGCAAATATATGTATATATATACACACACATATATATATGTATATATATACATATATACACACACACACACACACACACACACACACACATATATATATATATATATATACATATATATATATATATATATATATATATATATATATATATATATATATATATATATATATATATATATATATATATATATATATAGCTAGCTTGGGGCCCCAGGGGACCCTTTCTGCACCACTGTATATCATTCTGACACCCTATTGGTTTGTCCATGATTTTTTGCACCATTCCAATACTTATATTCAACTACTCATCATATCTTCCGCTCCATGAAACACATGTTAATGCTTAGTCCTACACATATATGGTTTTAAATACATTTGCATTGGACTAAAATGTGTTCATTTTCAATGGGCATATATGCAGTTGAAACAGGTAGACTAGTGCATCCCAACAACATTAAGATTTTAATATAACATTGTAGTCATTATGGCCTTTAGATAAATGCTTTTTGTGGAGGTGGGGTAGTGAACTACAGGCCCCTGTGGAACTGCCTAAGCTTTTGTCCTAGTGGCATTTTCTGCTCCTTACATTTACTTTTATACTTTAAGTAGTTTTGAAACCAGTACTTTTGCACTTTTTTGAGTAAAAAGCTTGGGTTGATACTTCAACTTCTACAGAAGTCTTTTTAAAGCCTAGTATCTATACTTCTACCTAAGGAATGAATGTGAATATTTTTGACACCTCTGTACACATGTTAAACATTATAGTTCAAATAGAAACACATTCTGTTCTTTCACTTTAATATGTAAAAGACTGTCTCTGGTTATCTGCCATCACACAGGGCTGAACGTTTCTCTTAACTATGAGAATGTATAATGTGGTGAAACTGTATAATGTAGTCTCATGTTTATATATCAATTCATACTGGATAGATCAATTTTTGTATGAAGGTCTCATTAGAGAAAATGACCTCAAATACCTCGATATCAGATTTTCACAGAAAAGGCAAAATGCTGAGGTTAATATCATGAATGCTAAGTCCCATAGGAAAGGAGAGAAACTGATTTGTAAGTTGCCACAAAAATAGTTCTAGATCTTTAAGAGTTACTGGAGTTAATTCAGTGTTTCCTGTTATACAGCCCTAACTGCAGGATTTAGTAAAAACATTTTATTGATTATTGATTTAACATGGAGAATATTGTGATTTCCAATAAATATTGTAGTTACCAATAAAATTACACAGATTACTGGTGAATTTTATTTTTCATGTAAATCTAAACTATTTAAATAAAAAGACCTTTAAAAATACAGAGACTTTTATCTTTATCTTTGACACAGTTTACTCTCTCTGCTCAAAAATTTAACTGCAACTATTTTTGATTTCATAATAGGACAGACTGATCTGAGAATAGAATAGAATAGAATAGAATAGAATAGAATAGAATAGAATAGAAAAAGGAATAGAAAAGAAAAGAAAAGGAATAGAATAGAATAGAATAGAATAGAATAGAATAGAATAGAACAGAAAAGAAAAAGGAACTGAATCGAATCGAATCGAATCGAATCGAATCGAATCGAATCGAATAGGCTTTATTATCATTACACAGGTTGTGCAACAAAACTGCAGGCAATTTGATTAATTGTGTTGCTCTAAATTTGTGAAAATCCCTACATTACCATATGAAAAATCACTTCTCTTCATGTCTCCTGTAGCAAAACTCTTTTTTTTTTCTGCTTACTTCCTTGTAGTAAAGCCTTGGAACCAGTCAGGGAAGTTGCCATTGTGCATCATGAACGGCGCCTGAGTCTCTGTGAACCATCTGAGCACCAGCTCCTTCAGGCCTCCCTCTGAGGGCTCCGTCTGCAGCTCTACACCAGACTTCTTCTCCATCTTCACGTGCTTCTCAGGATCTTTCACAGCATTCGTAGCACACCATGCAGAGCTAGTATACCGTCTGCACTGATGAGAGTCAGAGGGAAAACGAAGAGGCTCATTTGACTATTACTGCAAGGCGTCACACTCATCTGAATAGTGGCATTGTCTCTGTTTATCTACCTGTGACTCTGACTCCCCCATGACTTTTTGGGACGTTGGTTTAATTTTACTATCTGTGTTCCTTGTCACAGATTCAGCATTTGGTCATGTAGTGAATGTTGAATGTGTACTTAGTTTTACATACAGACTGTTATTAGTCTAGTGGTGCTTTAAAGTATCTGCTTTAATGGTGATGCTGGTCTCAATGTCCTGGAATTAAATAAGTGGTCATGTCGATACAACGTGTTTCCAACCCAACACTTACACCATGTGTCCAACATATGAACTACAACTTCTGCACATTTTTTTTAATTAGAGAAATATAAATATACAAGACAAAGCATTTTTACACTGGAAAAAATCTAAATTTTGTCAAGTGTATTTTTCTCATTTCTTGTCAAAATATCTCATCACACTTAAAATAAGACATAATCACCTAAAGAGTAACTTTTCAGTGAGATACAAGAAGTTATTTTTAGACAATAGATCTTGAAAATCGTATTTTAAAAAAATCTTACCAAGATCATTTTCACTTGTTTCATTGACAGATTTTTTTTTTTTTTTTTTTGCTAGAATTAAACAACAACAAAAAAAATCTTGAATTAAGCAAAAAAAAAAAAAAAATATGCCAATGCAGTTAGTGGAAATGAACTTGGTAAGATTTCTTTAAATAAGATTTTCAAGATCTATTGTCTAAAAATAAGTTTTTATATCTCACTGAGAAGTTACTCCTTAGGTGACTATGTCTTATTTTAAGTGTGATGAGATATTTTGACTAGAAATGAGAAAAATACACTTGATAACATTTTGATTTTTGCAGTGTGGGACACTGACTGAATTTCTTACTTTACAGACCCAATTTAACTGACAAGTCAGATAAACAGAAATATAATTAACCTGGCAAATCTGGAATTATCAAAAGGCCCTCTAAGTAGTGAATGAAAACAATCTAAAAAAGTGTCCATGTCCACATAATCACTGTAATCGTTTCTTCTCCATTCATACCAATGCAAATGTCAGTCAGAATATAAGTACTTATTTCTCAAATATTACATTCATATAATTACATTGCTCTCAAAGTGGGGTCTTATGACAGGTGTCTGCAACCCATAGTCAGGGGGTCATGAAATAAGTTATTACAAAATAGTGCTCTGTCCCGCGGAAGTATATTACAGATGGAGGCCCTTTGTGTCTATTACTCACACCGACATTAGTTTAGAGCCAGTACAAACTCATTTGTGAAACAACATGTCAATCTGTCATGAATCACTTGCTGCAGGGTCCGATGAATCGTTCTTACTGCTGTTTGCTTGGTTTATTAAGTCATTTTAAATGTCTGAGTGTGTTAGAACTGTGCCAGTCTTGTACTGTTCCTAACTTGAGAGCTTTTAACATCAGATACTTGAAAAATATAAATGCTGTAAATGCTGTCTTGAGCAAAGTTTTTTTTTTTTTTTTTTTTTTTTTTACTAGTACTGATAAAGCTAACTTAGCTTCACCATTGGTGGTTGTGGTATTTTGTTCGTGTTTTTTTATTTTATTCTTTTATTTAATTTCAATTTTATTTTTTTACTTTTGCCCAGTTTACTCAGTGCTTGTTCTGGTTATTGTTATCATTGTGATTATCATTGTGGTTATTGTTGTTGCTAAGGGCCTTTGCCACCCCACTCCCCACCCCCCTTCATTTTCTCCTTCTCTCTTCCCCCTTTCTTCTCTTCCCCTCTGTTTCTTTCTGTTGAGCCCCATATCAAGATGTGGCTCAACAAAACCCAAAATAAAGACAGTGGAATATTAAGGGGAGCCTTATATACTTTATGAAGTTCCCCTTGGCAAAGCATTTGTTCAGTGCAAGAAGGCAGCCAGACCACCATTCAAAATCATACAAAATAAATAATGAGAATTAATACTGAAATATAAAACACAATAAATACATTGATTTAATAGTTTTAGTGTCAATCATCTCGTTTAAGCTTAGGTAACATTTTAAGAACATTTCTATTTTATATTATTCTAAATGAGTTTATTTGAGTAGCTAAGTAATTATTTTTTGTTGATGAAAGGTTCATTAATTAATTGATGACCTTTTTTTCTCTTTTCAATGATAGACGGCACTTTTCAGTTTATATTTTGCACATAAAATTAACTTTAATTTTTAAATTTTTTTTTATACAGTATATTACATATGTTGTTCATTTACAAAGTTTTGAAAATATAAACAGACACCTTTGGCACAGGGACAAATTTTGCCTTTTTTTTTTTTTTTCAATCAAAAATGCTGAACTGAGAGTTGGGGGTACTTGGATTAAAAAAAAAAAAAAAAGTATATTTCAGGGGGTATTCCACTGTAAAACGTTTGAGAACCACTGTTCTAATGGGTCCAAAGGTGACAAAAAGTCTGAGAACCCTGCCACATGACATACAGCTGAAGTTGTTAATGTATTTTTTATACAAGAAAAAAAAAATTATGGTTTACTTGATGAGATCAGAATCCCTCAGGCCAAATTAGTGTTTTAAGTAGAATTGTATTATTTGCTGGAAGCAAATATTATCTTTATCTTTATTAGAACAAAACCATGTTTGACAAATATATATTCGATTAATTTATAATGGAGAGTGTGTGGCTGTAAAATATGGAAAGTGTAACACTGCAAAAACTTCTTGGGGTATACAGCAGTTTGACAGCATTATTGTGACTTTTCCTATCTGGAACATCCTGGTTGAAACTTAAGCCAAACTGTGCAGTCCAGATCACGTTGGGATCCAACATAAGACCCACAGTAATCCACTACTTAAATCAGTAGGTTACAGTTGAAGTCAAACCTCTGTGCCAACACATAAAAGTCCAAAAACAAAAGAAAAACCAAAATAACAACTGGGTCTTCATGCCTGTTGGCTCAGTGAGACGACAGGTGTCCATGAACAGGTGGCGCAGACAGAACAGTGCGCAGCCATGACACTGGCGCAGCAGAAGCCCGTCCACAAATGCGCAAAGTCACTTTAGTTTTGTCACGGGTAAAGTAGACAGGCACGTTCTATTACAAATGAGAGTGGATTCTGAATGAGGATATTTCAGTCTTCAATTCGTCTTAGAGTAAATACAATAAACTCATTCATCTGAATCTAAATTTGGTTTAATGCAAAGTAAGAAACAGTGTGAATGAAGAAAATAGAAGTAGAAGCAGTTTATGTCGTGTTTTCAGCAGCACCTGTGGTAAAAGACAGTGTTTAAGACACACTCTGAAGGTAAAGCTGTTTAACTTTCAATGCTGCTATGCATTACAGCTGTAGTTCTGGGAATGAACTTCTGTTTATGTGTGTGTATATGTATATACACTGTACGTGGGTCTGCTCCGCTGCTGTTTTGGATCCAGTGGACACCTCGTGTTTCGTGGAGTGGACACGCAGGACTGGACTGACTGTTCCCAAACGGGACAGAAACATATTTTAACACGGTAAGAAGACGGAAGAGAAGTCTCATGTTCAGTATTGTTATCGCTGCATGACGGATGAAATGTATTATTTATTTATTCGGTCCAGTGTTTACATAGAACATCAATGACATTTATAAAATCCATACAAACCCCACCATGCATTGTCATTCTTTGTATCCACTATGTCGTATGTGCTGCAAAAACTTATGGAAACTGCTGCAGATGAAAAGGGATTCAGCGGGTTCACAGTAACAAACATCAGTGAAAGCTGCAGCCATGGCTGTTTTCAAGCAACAGAGAGTGGAGGATTTCTACGAAATTGGTGAAGAGTTGGGAAGGTAAGTACAAGCATGTTTATTTATTTATTTTTATATGCATATTGTTTGGCTCCAACCTTGCAGATTATTCAGATGGTAAAAAATACTTTTTTTTTTTTTTTTTTTTGCAATTTTTCTCATAAATTTAAGTTTGTTAACATTTAAATGTAATCAATGTGATCACTTACAAAAAAGGTTATACTTCACCGTATTTTATTTTATTTTATTTTATTTTTTACGAGGAATCTCATTGTGGAAATTTTAGACATGTTTATAATATCTAAAGAAATAGGTCATGTTTTCGTTTTTTGGCATTGAAAGTCATGACCAAACCCTACTTGGAACGATAACGTTATATCAGAGAACATAGCCTTGGTTAATAGGGTGGATTGCCCTAATCTGGGACATTTTTTGTATTTCGGACTTCTGTTGTGTATTACAATGTTAAGACAACATGGTAATGTAATTTTATGTAAAGCTTAAGTGTCCCACATGAGGACAATTCACCCTACATAATTATTAGCACTGAGTCAAGCCTATACATCAGTAATATTTACATACAGTAAATGAGCATGTAAGCACTGTTTCTGTCGACATTAGTTTACACAGTAAAGACAAACAGTAATCAGCAATATTACACATAATCCAATGCAGTTATTGTTATGTGCTGTCAAAATATTGAATTTATACAGAATCATGGTGCAGGCAGATGTGGTAAATAACAACAAAATATTTTTTCTGTTTACATTTACAAACTTTCACCCCTGTATTTTAACACAAGTATCTGAACTTTCTCCTTCTTATGTTTTAATTCAGTTTTTTTACTTGAGCTTTGAGGAAAATTATAGATTTTATTTTGAATCATTGTTCAATCATCAATCTCAGTGAATTGAACTCATACATACTGTAGGTAATTATACACGTTGAGTACTATTCAGACCCTGTACTTTTTCACTTTTCCTGCAGTAAAGAAGTTGAACAGTACCTTTATCACAGTCTTTGCTTTGCGCTATGATCTGTACTTCTACTGGAGTTCAGACTTTTGCCACCTCTGTCTGTAGTTATAATGTGAAATGTAACAGGCCTGAGTCGTTTTCATGTACCCTTCCTGTTACAAACACACACATTCAAGTTATATTGAAATGTTTATATAAATCATTCAATACTCAGAAACTGTGTTCCACAAATAACAAAGAACACCATTTATTTTATTTCTGTTGTGTTGTTGTGTTGTCAGATCTGACAACTGGTAGGTGCACGTCAAGTGGCTTTTTAAAACGGTCTTCTATCTTTAGCCGGAGTTATATCTACTCTCAGACGGGCCACAGAGGAGGAAGTCAAGTGTTGGCTTACAAACTATCCAGCAGGAGAGAAACCAATGCAGCGACGCACTCACAAAACATATAAAAATCAGACTTGATCCTGGTTTGGCTTTGGTTTGTTAAACTGATCAGACCCAAACATCTGTATGTCATATTTGATTGTATTCTGAGTGTGAGTGTCTGTGATGTTTCTGATGTGACACAGTTTGCTGCACTATTTGTGCCGTGCTATATATAGGGCGAGGTGACCACTGCTAGGGAAACTGGAGTGACAGGGCTGAATTACCATCGGAGTTCAGCACATTTTGTACAGTTTTAATCACCAAACCATCGCTGTCCATCCATTCTACAGGGTGTATAAAAAAAAAAAAACTATACATTTTAAAAAATTACCCCCAGTTCCGCATTTGATATTTTTTGGAATTTTCTTTTATGGGCATTGGTAGGTAGGGGATTGGTGGATATTTGTCCAAATTTACAGACCCAGGTTTTCATGCATGAGTGAGCAGGGGCAAATTGCGCAATACAAAATAAAACTGGTTTGCGCGAAGTAGCGATGGGATTTAAATCCAATCAAAGGTTAACCCTAACCCTCACCCTAACTTGGCCTGTCCTCAGTTACATTTTCAGGCCTAAACAAGTTGAATTAACTTTGAAAGGCAGGAACAGCTGCCATGGGTAAAGAAATGAAATTGACATGGTGGCCAAAGTGTTAATGCTGTAACCTGGCAATTTTGTGGAAAACAAGATGGATGCCCATTGTCCCCTCCCATAACCTTTGATTGGATTTAAATCCCACCGCTTCTTCGCGCAAACCAGTTTTAACGTGGATTGCACAACTTGCCCCTGCTCACTCATGCATGAAAACCTGGGTCTGTAAATTTGGACAAATATCCACCAATCCCCTACCTACCGACATCCATAAAAGAAAATTCCAAAAGTTATCAAATGCAGAACTGGGGGTAATTTTTCAAAATGTATAGTTTTTTTTTTTGTTGATACACCCTGTATAGACATTCATCAAAATGCGCATAGAAAAGAGTTATTCATGCAGGTTTTACATTCATCAAGGTTTCTTTTTTTTTTTTTTTTTTTTTTCTTATTCTTTATTTAGATATTTTTATTTTTCCACAAAACAAAACATTCTCTGACATAGGACCCTAAGAATTAAAGCACAAGTAAACAGAATACAATAGGAATAGCATGAAGGGAAATCACATGAAAAATAAATATTTATTTTTACCAAAGACAATTACAGCAGTACAATATCAGACATAGAGAGACATAAAAATCTTGTAATAGCTCCCATTGCTTCATCAGTCACCCAAATCCTGAGTTATACAGTCCATCTTTGTTCAAAAGTGTCCATCTTTAGTTGTCGACTTGTGGTCATTCGCTCCATAGTGTTGACCCTTTTCAGTCTCTGTACCCACTCAGTTACAGTCGGTGGTTTTGGATCCTTCCAGTTGACAGTTATCATTTTCTTAGCGATCAAAGTATCTGTAACATGTGTCTTTGATCTGAACTAAACATCTCCTTAGGTATAGCTCCCAGTAGGAATATCAGTCGGTCTAATGGGGAGTTCACTTATCAATGTTTCTTTTGACCCAATTTAAAATTTAACATGCGGATTCTTTGTTACATCACAACAGTTAAGTGTAAAGAGAAATTTACAAGTGGCAGAACACCACAGAGTAAGAAATATGGAGTGACATTCAACAAGTTCTTGTCACGCCAAGAGCTCAGAGTGTTGTGCTTTAGTGTCTGCACTCCTAAACCCCTCCACTCTCAAGAGATCCCATGATGCCCTAGTTTTAGTCCAATCTGTGTCCAGTATGTACTGTAATTTAAACACTGATACGAAAGTGTCAAGTTGAACCAAACTTATATTTGGGTCTGTTATGTTGTCACAAAAAAAAGTTTAATAGCTTTATTTAAAGAAGCTGTGTGTTGTATGCATATGTGGTATCTCTGTTTTGTTTTTTTTTTCATAAATGATATAAAAGTGTAAGGGAACTGTTCAGAAATAAGAGTTCATATTCTTATTCTCATTCTTAGCTACTTATACTCTGCATTTATTTATTTATTAAATGTTAATGTGGATGACTGTTTCTGTGGAGTGGTGACTGCATTTTGTATTTTGAATTTCCCCTTGGGGATTAATAAAGTAAATCTATCTATCTATCTATCTATCTATCTATCTATCTATCTATCTATCTATCTATCTATCTATCTATCTATCTATCTATCTATCTATCTATCTATCTATCTATCTATCTATCTATCTATCTATCTATCTATCTATCTATCTATCTATCTGTAGCAGATATGAACTGACAGTATTCACAACTATGAGCCCACGTTACTGTCACTGTGTATGACCACTAGAGGGAGTTGTGAGTCAGTCTGTCAGTCTCCCATGGCATGAGAACTGTTAAGAGACAACATTAAGAGTCAAACAAAGTGACAATCATTAAAAAATGGCAGTGTTTCTTCTACATGGGTGAGTTTGATCATGAGTCTTATGAAGGTATAAAGGTATTATATGATGTTATTATCTTTGCTAAGTTCACTGTTTGTTGATCCATGGTTCACACTAAATTGTGACAGTTCTGACCTTGTTCGGTGATTCCAAACAGATCAAACCATACAGAAAACAGAGTTGATTTGTGGTTTTACTGTAGCTATTTTCTATCTAAATAGAGAGCTAATAATGTAAACCATAGATGATAAGACACCATGTTATTTTGACAGACTATCTCTTTCTCTTGAAGGAGAAAACTTGATAGAAATACAATAATACATAATACAAATGTGTGGGAACAGTGAGCTTTAAACATTTTTCAGTTTAAATACATAGGGTTAATTCATTGGTGGTTTTGGTAGCCATGGATACATTCTAGTTTACATTTTCCCCCTGCTGTTGATATTTGCAAAATCAATACAAAACACAACCCTTTTAAACTGTTAAAAATGTATTTATATATAATTCCTGTCAAGATTTTTAGTTAAAGCTTGATTCAAGTCATAGTTCCTTTGTAAAATTACATCCTAGACATGGATTGGGTTAAAACTGAGGGCTCATCCCACATTTGCCTATTGCAAGGCTAGGTTCAATTCTGACCTGAGACTATTTGCTGCATGTCACCCCCCCCCCCCCCCCCCCCACGCACATCAACATGTACTGTCAAACCCGAACATCAGAGCAAGTGGAGTTGTCTTTTGTGTTTCAGTGGACAGTTTGCTATCGTAAAGCAATGCCAAGAGAAAAGTACAGGTCTAGAGTTCGCTGCCAAGTTCATCAAGAAGAGGCAGAGCATGGCGAGTTCTCGAGGAGTACGCCGAGAGGAAATAGAGAGGGAAGTGGACATCCTGCAGCAGATTCAACACCCCAACATCGTCACGCTGCACGACGTCTATGAGAACCGCACTGATGTTGTGCTCATCCTGGAGCTGTGAGGGACACACTAACACAACTGAACACATACATTAACCTGCAAATATTCTGTTGAACAAACACACGGGCTTATTACATTAATTACATATTATATATCTTATTATTAGGTAAGGTTCAAAAACAATGGTGGTAATGGTTTAGTTTAGCTTGTTCACTGTTTTGTTTTTAATGTTTTTGGTACAAATAATCATTCCTTTGCTCTTTAAACAGTGACACTTTTATTGTACATATTTACTGTAATTACAGGGGTTTTTTTGTTTAGTGTTTTCCTTTTAAATTAATTCATTATTTAATCTTGAGAGAAAAGTAGGAGATTTATTCTTGCAAACATGTATTTTTTTTCTCAGAGAAAATATTACCACATTTTTTTGGTAACAACTTCTCACATTTATTTAATAAAAATATGGTGTGTTTTGAACCTGAGATAGTACAGAATATCACAGAACAGAAACACAGGAGACAAGTTTAATGATAAACCAAACTGACCAGCAGGTGGTGATGCTAAATATGGAAATATTCCCTTTAACACTAAATGAGGTACATTTGAACCAAAACCAAAAAGTGCTCTCAGTTAAAAATTAAAGTGCATTCAGTCACTTATTTAAGCTGACATAACAATCAGGACATCTCAAGTAACAGCCAATTTTTAACACACTCGATGTATTAATGCAAAATGAATTCAATGAATTAAGTGCAACTAGTGTTTCTTAATACTATGTTTTGCTCAGGCAAAGGCCCGTGATCCACCGAAAACAGGTTTGTGACCCACTTTTGGGTCATGACCCGTCAGTTGAGAATCACTGTATTAGAAGATCAGACAGTTTTTTTCTTGGGATATATGCTGCCATAGATATAACATTGACAATCTAATTTGAATTAGTCCATGTCTGTTTTTATACCCTACCATTAGATGTACAGTGTTGGTGTGCATTTTATGTTTAACTATAACACTGCACTCATGTGAAGCATCTGTCAGCTCTGTGATAAATGTCTGATATGCAGGGTCTCTGGAGGAGAGCTGTTTGACTTCCTGGCCCAGAAGGAGTCTCTTAGTGAGGAAGAGGCAACTCAGTTCATTAAGCAAATCCTTGAGGGAGTGAACTACCTCCACGCCAGGAAAATAGCCCATTTTGACCTCAAGGTTTGTCCTCATTTTAATCACATTCAATATGAAAGACAGCAGCCACATTTTCCCCAGTGAACATTTTGTCAGAGGATGGTGGTTCAGAAGATGAATGAATGAGTGAATGAATGGATGCATGAATGAATGAATGAATGAATGATTTTGTCAGTACAACAAAAGCTTGAGTTTATTTTGCAGAATGATTCAGCATTGTGTGTCTTTTTTTCTTTAACTCCTGAGACATTATTTCAGTGAAACGGCTGCTATGAATTGTCATCTGTTTCATTGTTACAAAAGCTGCTGTGAGTATGTGCTTGTGTTCTTTTTCGTCAGTGGTTTTGTTTTACTGTGTGTTTTAGGGTCAAAACAGGGTGAAATACCAGAAAAAGACAAGAGAGGAGTTTAAGTTTGACAGGTGTTTCCTAAATAAGGCACTCAGAATGTGCATGAATAAGAGATTCAGGATGTTGAACATGAACTGTGAACTGGAACACACTGAACAACAACAAGGATTTGAATTTTGGTCCAGTTTGTTTTATGGCTTTTTTTCCTAAATTAGTCCAGCTGATTTTTTGCACCTGGTTGAACTCTGTAAAGCAGTCGCACAGTTAAAAATCAGTAAAAACACAGTAAAGAAAATAAAGGAAAATCCACAATCAACACTGCAAACAACAGTAAAAACAAAAAACAACAAGGAACACAGTGTAAAAAAAAAAAGCCCAAACTGTCTATTTTTATAGCGAGTCGGTCTCACTCACTGCTCTGTGTTTTGCCCCCATTACACAGGCAGCAGCGGGTGCACTGAGCATGCTCAGATATCTATGAAATGAACAAGGTCTATTTTCTCAGCACGTTTTGACATTTTTCCTGTGGAGCAAACGGTTGAATTTGCAGGAATATTTAAATAAATCATACTTACAGAATGCTCACCACAGGCACATCAGGGGTTAAGGGGTTCACTCTCTTAGCAGAAAACCTCTGTGATGTGGATATACATTATTTAAATTACAAACAGACACTTTGTACGTACTAGTCAACTTTTGTTTTTGTGTGTGTCTCATAACAACTTTAGTTATTCACACAACTATACATCAACAAATGTGCACACAGTGGTGTCCTGGTTCATCATGAGGTCAGATCGATGACAAACAACTTGACAGCTCTTGTTTTTCTGAACCATGCAGAACATGGTTCAGGTACAATAGGTAAGATTACAGTCACAGGACCGTATTGTACTACTGACAATGAAGCATTTATTATTTTCTCTGTATAACACAATTGATTCTTCACCTTTACGTTATATTTTGACATTTGTATAGAGAATATTTTTCACAGAATTACAATAGAATGCATTTGAGGCTGAAAGATTAAATTTACCATGGTAAGATGTTTTCAACTTCACAATGATGATCATTGTATTTTGATGGAACTATAAAATGTTTGTGTTATAAATGAAAAAAAAAATCCATTTGAGGTATTTTTCTATTTAACTGTAATTCAGCCTGTGTATAGCACCATGTTATTAAGGTGTGCAATTGTTATTTTCAGGTATTGAAACAGTAAGGAAAACTATGACAATTATATATACATATATATATATATATATATATATATATATATATATATATATATATGTGTGTGTGTGTGTGTGTATATATATATATGTATATATATATATATATATATATATACATACATATATATATATATATATATATATATATATATATATATATATATATATATATATATATATATATATATATATGTTCAGCCCTGCGATGAACTGGCGACTTGTCCAGAGTGTACCCTGCCTTCGCCCCTATGTAGCTGGGATAGGCTCCAAGCGACCCCCGTGACCCTAGTGAGGATAAAGCGGGTTCAGAAAATGAATGAATGAATGAATATATATATATATATATACACACACATACACATACATATATATATACATATATATATATATATATATATATATATATATATATATATATATATATATGTACACACATACACACACACATATATATATATATATATATATATATATATATATATATATATATATATATATATATATATATATATATATTCATTCATGTTCTGAACCCGTTTTATCCTCACAAGGGTCGGGGGGGTCGTTGGAGCCTATCCCAGCTACTTATTGGCGAAAGCAGGGTACACCCTGGACATGTATATAAATATAAATATGATATAATATTTATGATAAATAAATTAATAAATTAATAAAAATTGCACTAGAACTATTACAAATATTTTATTCCTTTTCTGTGGTTAGGTCCCTCACAATCTTATACATTGAACCTAAAAATACAACATGAAACAGTGTATGGAAACCTTCAAACCTCTGAGAATACACTCAAATTCACAAATTCACAGAATAAAAAAAACAAATGTGGGTGTCATTCTGAAAGTTCACCAAGGTGTATGTGAATGTCCGACCTCAGCTTTGGTTTCATCCAATATCTTTGAACAAGAGCCACAAATGCACCAATGTGATTTGATCCTATAGGTGGAGCTGTTTTTCCAAAAATATTGAGTTTCAATTTAATTATACATATTTTGTTCAGTTATGACCATTAAGGTGATTTTCACTCTAGTCACCATTTTAATATTTTGCTCTATGTTTGTGGAACATTTACTCAGTAAAAGCCTCTCTCTGTTCTACAGCCTGAAAACATAATGCTTTTGGACAAGAATGTGCCTTTACCAAGAATAAAACTCATTGATTTTGGTCTGGCTCACAAGATTGAAGCTGGAGTTGAATTTAAAAACATCTTTGGAACACCTGAGTTTGTAGGTGAGTTGCTCCTTTTTCTATGCATTTATTGATTTTTTTCTGTGATCATTTAATGTGCCATCCGTTTGCTTCTTTAGCACCAGAGATCGTCAACTACGAGCCACTTGGATTAGAAGCAGACATGTGGAGCATCGGTGTCATCACCTACATCCTGTAAGAGAACCATGAAGTACATGTCACCTAAACGCAGTATTTTAAATATGATAATACTTGTTCTTTTTAAACAAATGGATAAAGTGCTCATTATTTTCTTCCAGACTGAGTGGCGCTTCCCCTTTTCTTGGGGAAACCAAGCAGGACACACTGAGGAACATTTCAGCTATAAATTATGACTTTGATGAGGAGTTTTTCTGTCACACCAGTGAACTGGCCAAGAAATTCATCAGTCAGTTACTGGAGAGGGATAAGAAGTAAGACAGAGATATTTGTGTCATTACAATAACTGATGCATTATATTTTGTAAATGAAAATTAAAACATAATGTGTTCAATTTTTGTCCTACAGGAAAAGATTAACAATTCAAGATGCTCTGAATCACCCATGGATCAAGGTATAGTGAAACTTCTATTTTAGGTTTGAGTCAATATGGAGGTCATTTCCTGCAAAAACTAATCATTTAAAACATGTTGTACAAGTTCCTTGTGATTCTAACTGACACTTACAAACAATGTGGTGCAAACACAAAAGTTGTTCAACAAACTAAAGATTATTTGTCCAAATATAATACAGTAATAAATCTAATACATGAAACTTCAGAAGCAAATATAGCAGGTTGTACAACTACAAAACATTCTGCAAAGACAAAAAAAACAAAACAAAACACAAAATCAGCTGTGCCACATAATAGACTCTTTTAAGTTTAATTTGAGATATTATATAATCAAATTAATTTCCCATTGGAAACAAGTTATAAAAGAGCAACTGAATTCTGTTAAAAAGAATATTTCCCTCCTTGAGGTGTTAAATCAGTTCTGTTCTAGGAAAGATTTAACTCTAGTATTACAGCAGATACTGTGTATTGATGACAAAACTAAATTATTCCTTTGTCTCATCATCACAGATGTTTTAGAAGCAACCTCCTACAGAATGCGCTTTTACTTCTATTTTCTTTCATGTGTAACTTACCTTAAAACTCTACCTTATGACAAAACTAATACAGAGTTGTTTATTCCCTCAAATCTGTTCATGGAAAACTGCCTTATTCACATTTCCGTGTTTGTGACCTTTCAAAAATAAAATAATATTGGTACCACCATCATTTGACTTACATCATAAAATATGCTAATCTCTTATTTGTCCTGCACAAATTTACAATGTCACAGCGATGACAATATTAACATTCATAAGAAACAGAAGACAAGAGCAGCAATATGTAAAAAAAAAAAAAAAAAAAATAGAAGATAACAATAATGTAAATGGAAGAAAACTGTCGCCTGTGACAAGTACAATGTCAGAAAATACATGTTTTGCTTCTTTGGTTTTGGCAGGAAATTACCTCCATAGTTCAGACAATGTAAACTTTGTCCAAATCTTGTGGTCTTGATTGAGCAGCTTGAATGAGCAATATATTCAATTTTTTATGAAGAGCAGGGTGTTTGGAGGTCAACATGGCTCAGTGTTACCACCAAACTACAAGGTTGCATTATAATCAAAGCATGTTGGGTAAATGGAGACGTTTACAGACTTCCTCTCATATACAGTAGTTATTCTTTATATGTTTGGATTATATTTTCTATAAGTTGCTTTAGCACATTAAAAACATGTTTAACTTCTGACCACTTCTCACCTTGGTTGCTCCTTAGGACAGTATCAAAATACTCTATGGCAAACTGCCTCGCAAAGTAGTAAATCTGTCGTCTGTTTTAAAATAACAACATCCCAACCTTTAATGGTGTAGCAGTAGCATTCATCAGCAGAGGGTGGGGGACTCATTTGTTACTTTTTCCAATGTTTAGTAATGTCACACATCTTGAAAATATGCCTGAGGGAAAAGAGCCCCTATATATTATTACTGGATCTTAGAGGGAACCTTACATTAATTGTTAATTCTTGAATTCAGGCTGAAACATCACAAAATGTCAAATGTCTAGTAATAGAGGATAAATAGTTTATGCACTCTTTGTTGATGCAAAAAAGGCAAATGAATGACTCACTGTTATGTAAGTTGTGAATTGAGTTTGAGTGGTAAGTCATTAGTTTCAGACATCTGAAAGTCATTTGTTTTTATCAAATGATCAATAGACCAGTTGTTTTATGCCTTTCTTTTTGTGTAATAACCTTGTTCACTGTTACTGTAACTAACTTCACAGTCAGCAGTAGCTGGAAACATGGATATAGACTATTTGATGACTAGTCTGAACTGCACTGATCACATTTTCACATGCTCCAAGTGGATGTATCATAAAAATAAAATAAAAATAACATTTATTGGTCAGCACAAATATTGGTGTAATAATGTATACTCTGTAACATTGTTTTATAGGCTTACTCCTAATCTTTTAAAATAAAACACTATGTTTTGGTCAAACTAAAAGCTCACCCTCTTATATTAACAGCAATACAACTTTGCATGTCTTTTAACATCGCAAATTTCTGGCGACTCCAGAGATTCAAAATGGAGACATTTTTTTTGCTAAAATTAATTTGTTTTTGATCATGTAATATTTTGCTATACTATGTTGCAAATAAATGTTAATTTTAGATGACATTTAGTCTACATAATGTATATTATTATGGATGGAGGCAGAAAAGCCAGGTGTAGATTACTGCACAAAGTGAGAATTTTATTTTACTTGGTCAGAATATGTACAGTCAGTCCAACTTGGATTTACAAGGCTGACAATTAAAACTGAACAAACAATAGCTCAAACTATGAATTATGAAAGAACTGCAGCATCTGAAACTCACCACGATGAACGTTCGAAAGATAAACAGAACCACAGTGCTGCAGTTTCAGCTTCACAGTTTGTCATGTCTTTGTGGATTGCGATTGTCTCTCTCAACTCACCATATATTTTTTATTAGTAAGTTTTTATTTATTTTTTATTTTTATCAATGACTATAAATTTCAGGCGACCCCATTTGAATTCCAGGCGACCCCACGTGGGGTCCTGACCCCAAGGTTGAGAAAACACTGTATCATCAAGTCACAATATTGCAACATCAACATAACTGAGTGAAACACACAGCTTTTTAAAATCTTGATATTAAAATTTTATATACACACATATATATATATATATATATATATATATATATATATATATATATATATATATATATATATATATATATATATATATAATCTCTGGTGCCTAACGAGTTAAAAAAGTTATTTTTTTGTTAGTTTTCCTAAATAACCATGCCACCTAACATAACTGCATGTCCACTGCAGATGAATGCATTCATCCAACTTTTTTATTAACACTTTATAACAATGTCCTCTCTAAATTTTTAAGTCCAATGAACACAAGGAGGAAAATAAAGCCCAGGAGCCAAAGAAACGAGAGCGGCGCCAGCTGAAGACCAAGCGTCTGAGGGAGTACACGATCAAGTCCCACTCCAGCATGCCACCCAACAATACCTATGTAAACTTTGAGCGCTTTGCCCAGGTGGTGGAGGACATTGACCAGATGGAGAGCTCTTTCATTAGCCTGGCAGCCGCTCATGACTCTTTGCAGGAAGATATTGATGCCATGGTCTCTATATACAATGAAAAAGAGGCCTGGTACAAGGAAGAGAGTGAAGAAGTGCGCCACGAGCTCTCACAAATCCGCTACGAGTTTCGTAAAGTGGAGGCCTTGAAGAGGAGCCTGCAGGATGACATGCAGGCTTTCAGCTGCAGCCTCGACACCATCAGCGGTCAGTACCAGGAGAGACAGAACCACTTTGATGCTCTACGTCTGGAGCTTAGCAATGAGCTGAAATGGGTGCACGAGGTGGTGGGTTCATTTCCCATGGATGGAGGAGGTGGAGGTTATCCCAACTGCAGTTTCTCCACTGTCTTCAACAATGACGTGAATGAGGCCCTGAAAGAGCTGCTGAACCGCTCCTGTGGAGGAGAGCTGTTGTCCGGGATCAATCTGGACTTCTCTGAAACTGGACAGCAAAGATAAGCTCAAAATGATGCACATTTGTCCAAAAAAGGCTGTAACAGGGGGATGATGTTTTTTGGTACAAAATCTTTCATGTTTGCAATAAAAATTTACACTGTTCATGCTGGAAAGGATATTCATTTTTATTCATTTAAAGTTTCAGTGTATATCATCTGTATCTGCTCTTGTAATTGCACAAAGTTGGCATCTTGTCTGTTTTTGGTTGAGATTACTGGTTTTTTCCTAAAGTAAGACCCAATCCCAATTCCCCCCTTGGCCCTCCCCCTTTGCCCTTGCGCTTGGTGCTACCCCTTGAAACGGAGTTGCAGGGGGTCGAGGTTGAAACATTCCCCTGTGAAATGAGACAACCCTTCCAGACCTGTTACATCAGCAGCAGCAGCAGCAGCAGTCATCGATGCCACCATAAACAGATGCAACAACTTTGTTTCCGAAAGTATTCATGATACCATCAGCAGCTGTAACCATCTCTGTTCCATGGGCTTTGATCATCTTTTTGCAGCTATCAACTGCAAACCGCAGAAAGATGAAACAACATTGAAAGGTCAATCAAATGATTAAGTTGTTTATGAAGAAAATACGGACATTTGTGTGTTTCTTTCATCACACTTCACTTTTTTGCAGTGTTTACCTCCATCTTGCCAATGATTTGAGCAGAATTTTGGGAGATTTCTCATACCTCTCCGTTTGTAGTGTGGCGCTGAAAAATCTTCATTTCAAGGGCCAAGCCCTTCCCCTCCTACTCGTCGAGTATCGGGACACCCCTACCCCTTCATGTGAATATGCAAAATGGAGGGGTAGGGGTAAGGGGGAGTACCAAGGGATGAATTGGGATTGGGCCTAAGTATTGCTGTTATACAGTTCTTCATTCTACATAAAAGTCTTGCATAACTCTTTAGAAAATGTTCTTCAAAGAGACAACAAATTGAACACGCTACAGGATGTAGTTGATATGAAATAGTAAGAGGTGTAGCCTATATTATCATCAGCAGAAACATTTATTGTACAGATCTGTTAATGAATGACTCAGCACACAAACATGTGATAAGATACACTACCTGGCCAAAAGATAGTCGCAACCAAAAAAAAGGTCACAGACTCCAATATTTTGTTGGTTTACCTTTAGCTTTGATTACAGCATGCATTCACTGCAGAATTGTTTCAGTAAGCTTCTGCAATGTCACAAGATTTATTTCCATCCAGTATTGCACACATTTTTCAACAAGATCTTGTATTGATGATGGGAGAGTCTGACCACTGACCATAAAGCCTTCTCCAGCATGTCCCCAAAGATTCTCAATGGGGTTCAGGTCTGGACTCTCTGGTGGCCAATCCATGTGTGAAAATGATGTCTCATGCTCTCTGAACCACTCTTTCACAATTTGAACCTGATGATCCTCACATTGTCATCTTGGAATATGCCCATACCATCAGGGAAGAAAAAAATCCATTGATGGAATAACCTGGTTGTCAGTATGTTCAGGTAGTCGGCTGACCTCATTCTTTGGCCATATAATGTTGAACCTAGACTTGACCAACTGCAGCAACCCCAGATCATAGCACTGTCCCCACGGGCTTGTACAGCAGGCACTAGGCATGATGGGTAGTCACTTCATCTGCCTCTCTTCTTACACTGATGCGCCCATCACTCTGGAACGGGGTCACTCTGGACTCATCAGACCACATGACCTTCTTCCATTGTTCCAATCTTTATGCTCCCTAGAAAATTGAAGCCTTTTTTTCCAGTTAGCCTCACTGATTAGTGGTTTTCTTAAAGCTACACAGCTCTTCCATCTCAACCCCTTGAGTTCCCTTCGCATTGTGTGTGTGGAAATGCTCCTACTTTCACTATTAAACATAGTCCTGAGCTCTGTCTACTGTTGTTTTTCTTCGATTTGATTTCACCAAATGTTTAAGTGATTGTCGATCACGATCATTCAAGATTTTTTTCCAACCACATTTCTTCCTCGAATACGATGGTTCCCCACTATCCTTCCAGTTTTTAATAATGTGTTGGACAGTTCTTAACCCAGTTTTAGTAGTTTCTGCAATCTCCTTAGAATTTTCTCTGCTTGATGCATGCCAGTGATTTGACCTTTTCCGAAATAGACTACCATCTTTTCCACTACTATGGGATGCGTGTTTTGACATGGTTGTTGAAGAAATGAGAGGTTACTCATTGCATCAGTTGGGGTTGAATAACTTGTTAAACAGCTGAAAGATAATCGCCCATCCAATAATTATCCAATGGGAGCCTTGTACCTATTTACTTAGTTAAATCCAAATGGCAACTTTTTTTTTTGGCCAGGCAGTGTATAAACCAATAAATGCCAAAATACAGCATGAATAACAGTTACATCACACAATATTAAACTTAACATGAACAACCAGTCAAAACACTGACAACTGTACAATTAATGCATTAACCAAATTAAATACCACTTTTAGATTAGTGTGGCTCATACAGCATTGAATATATAACAGTACAGCTCCATTTCTAAGCTAACAATGGCTGTATAATGCAAGAGTGAGCATAGGGAATTTTGTGGGGAAAGAAAACCAAACAAATCCCCTGCAAAGAAATCAGTGCACAGACAATTATCAGCTGAGACACTCACAAACGTGAAGCACAAATCTTGAATACAGCCTGACCAAAAAAGAAAAGAAAATCCCCTCCTGGATTTAACAAAGGAAATAGTTCAGATCCTTCCAATGGCTAATAACTGCAGGGATTATGTTTCAACCAGAAACATGCTCTTTAACCCTAAATGATACAGCGAGTAGATTTGCATTTCTTTAACAATCATCAATTTGTGAGGAAACAACGATTGGACACTTGGAATCATGGGGGTCATGGGTGTGACAGAGTGGTTCAGGAGTTTTAGATGTCATTTTCACACACGGACAATAGAGTCCAGACCTGAACAGCACTGAGAATATTTGTGCTGGAGAAAACTTGATGTAGAAATTTGACTTACCCATCATTAATACAAAATCCTGATGAAAAAGGTGGCTAACACAACTATGAAGGAAAACTGTCAGGACATTTATTGTAACTATGTATTAGTACTGTGTGGCATAAACAATTCCACTGTGAATGTGTCAAATGTCAGTGTATAAAGGTTAAAGGTGGTTCAACACAATATTGAATGTGGGACTTTTTTTTTGTCCAGGCAGTGTTTATTGAACAGTTAAACCTGTAATTAACCTACAAAGAGTGATTAATTATTACTTTTACGTGGATGGCTAAGACACACAGGCAGACAGGCAGATAGCTCTGTTAATAAAGATTCAGACAAAGTTATAATCATACATATTTACACACAAGAATCATACAATTTACATGGTCATATAAATAAGAATAAGACTGAATAATGTAATAAAGAATAATTAACAGTTAAATATAATCAACAAATGCTCATCATAAATCATAAATATTATAAATAATATAGAAATGAATCAGGCAGACATAGAGTTCTAGATAAAAATGTTCCATTTTTGTACTATTGGGGTGGAAAAAGCAGCCTATAAACCAAGCAATGATGTGTGAGGGTTGTAAAAATGGTTGATGGCAACAAACCTATTTGCCTTCTAAGGAAAGGTAGAACCAAAACAAAAACTCCAACCTTTTACCAGGTGATAAACACAGAAACATCTATTAAAATACCTACATCTACAGTGAGGAAACAGACTTAATCTGAGAACACTGAAAAATGTCAATAAATGGCATATTCGGGGACTTTGACATTGCAGTTGAGAATATCATGAGTTTTGCCACTATTTAATGTAATGTACTTTAAGTGTCTTTAATGAGTATGTCAGACTGTTGTGCTTCTACATTTTCCCAGCTTAATATATAATCAATATAAATGCTATTGATTTCTTGCAGACTGAAAGGAAACTGCGTCAGTTACTGAACATCTAAATTATTAAATACTTGTAGCTTGAAACTTATAGTCAAGTTCATATTGATCATTGTTATTGACTGTTTCAGCTGATGTTTACACAAGGATACCAATGACAAGTACTGTTTACTTTGTGTACTGGACAGTACCTCCTGTGATATTTAGTGTACTCTAATTACTAGATCTCATTGGGTTGGAATAGATTAAGCCATCACTGGTTTGACTTTTGAGGATTTGTGTTTCTTGACAAAAAAAAAAAAAATCATTCAAATTTCAAATAAAGGCTTTGTAAATTAGAGCACCTATCTGCAGAAATGCCATTTGGTTTATATATCAAAAAAATTTAATATTTTTGGATCTCAAAAAGAAAATAATGTTCACTGTTTAAATTTAGGAAATGTTAAAAAAAATTCAGTAGTGAAAAAACCCTGATTCTTAGTCTCAGCTGTTCTGTGTCTTGTCATGCTCTCCACTAGTCTTTCACATTATATTGTTGGCTGCTTTATGCCACTCCTGGAGCAAAAATGCAACATTTCAGCTTTATATGATGACTTCCTCTGACACTAGGCTTTCAATGGGGTTCAGGTCTGAACATTTAGAGGAGTCTGTTAATGATCTCTTGAGTTGTATGTGCATCAGCACTTATGAGCCACATAGTGAGTTCTCTATCCAAAAGTCTTTAATGTGGACATGATTGGCTCTAGTTTTCAGTTTAGGATTGCTGCAGGTTGTTCTTTAAAATGTCATAAATGAGCTCTAGTGTCCTGTTACTTTATAACAACTGAATAACTCATTACAGTGTAGGAATTTAGAGAAGTCTTTAGATTTGTTTGGAGATGAATAATTTGATTAATCATGCAAAATAAGACTCATATTTTTTTGCAAAAACAGCAAACTCCTGGTGTGCTCATCAGTACATCAGTGTTGGGAGGATTAGTGAGTGATATACTGGAACAGATCTGTGACCATGACCAGTCACAACATGACCAAGGCTTCTCCCCCGAAGGAAAAACCGCACCTCTTGAAATCTACACCAACAGAGCACCAGACCATATGAAGATACTCACTACTATTCTGAGAGCTCATATGTATTTAGGGGATGCTCATTTTAAGTAGCAGAATGGATCTGACTTGTACTTTTCTATATCCAAATGGTTTTATTTAGCCAGTGAAGTGTCTTCTGATTGGTGACTTTATTAATATTGATTGTGAAACTTAATTCTTGAAAACAACAAGGTACATAAATCAAATAGAAGGAAGCATAATGCCACAAACTATAGTGAGAATAAAACACAAACTACACTGTAGAAAAGTCAAATGTCCCTAAATGTTAAGAAACTGTAAGAGTAATAATACATTTTGATTGGCTATATCTCTTCAAAACAGAATAAGCACTAGCCACTGAAAGAAAGAAAGAAAGAAAGAAAGAAAGAAAGAAAGAAAGAAAGAAAGAAAGAAAGAAAGAAAGAAAGAAAGAAAGAAAGAAATGGTCTGACTCTTAAAAAATAAGGAAAACAATACTTTCCCTCTGCTGCAACATAATAAAAGCATTGTTACTTGGTTAATCTTGTTAAAGCTAATTCAGCATTGGCTGGAATATAGTATTAATAGAAAGTCTAAAAGATTTTCTTATAATGAAATTACTTTTTTGGTGAACAACAATTGCGATAATTTTTCTTTCAGGAAAAAATAAAACTTGTTTCACAGATACAAGGCTTTTTATTGTCTTGACTTTTTTTTTTATCTTTACAATATAACATTTGTAAGAAGACCTTTCATATATTTCAAACATTTGGTTGGCATTTCAATTTGATTCTCACATTTGGGGTATTTTGTGTATCTTACTCTCTCTCTCTCTCTCTCTCTCTCTCTCTCCCTCTCTCTCTCTCTCTCTCTCTCTCTCTCTCTTTTTTTTTTTTTTAAATTCTTTATTGAAATTTTCAAAGGATCTATCTATCTATCTATCTATCTATCTATCTATCTATCTATCTATCTATCTATCTATCTATCTATCTATCTATCTATCTATCTATCTATCTATCTATCTATCTATCTATCTATCTATCTATGCTGTTATACTTGTGTATACAACAAACTCTTCAATAACTCTGTATAAACTCTATTTCAGACACCATATTGCATAATATAATACTGTTCTGTCATGCCATGGCTATGTAGTAAATAGTGTAGTTGTAACAGATGTAGCCTACATGTCATCAGCAGATTAACAAATCAAGAAATGATCTGTAGAAGAATGACTTAGCACATGAAACATGTGACATGGGCATAAAATTGCTCAAAAATGTAGACCAATAAATGTAAAAATGCAGCATGAATAATAAGTACATCACAGGCTATATAACACTGAGCATAAAAACAACCACTTAAATAACCACATGGCACATTTATGCGATAAAAGGGAAGTCGTACAAGCATAGCAACACCAAACAGGCAAACATGAGAAGAAATTGGGGGAAAAAAGAAACTTTTAGAGAGGTCTCATAGTGGCCAACTGGGTCAGTACTGTTCTACCCTTGAATGTTGGCTGACACCAGCGACACAAAAACAATTCATCTGTGAGTTCAAACACTACATCATGAAAAGGTTAAATGTAAACAGTGATTAATTGTACAACTCTTGCTTAAGTGAAGATGATGTTTTTCTTCTTTTGGAAAATGCATTGTCCAGGAAAAAAATAGGGAAATAATCAAAATAATAATATTAATGCAGTGAAGATGGGTTTAGATTGATTTCTAGGTATATGCATATACAGTACATAACACACACACACAAACTTTCACATTAATGAATAAAACTACAAATTATTATTTTTGTTCTAAAAATAAGACTCTAAAACTAAAGGAGGAACTGCAACTTAAACTGGCCTTTAGTGTGTCTGGATAACCAAGATAAAGCGAAAACCCACCTCCTTAATCTATTTTTATACAAAACAGGAAAGCAGCAAAGACAACACAAATACTATCACTATTACAACAACAACAACAACAACAACAACAACAACAACAACAATAATAATAATAATAATAATAATAATAATAATAACAATAATAATAATAATAATAGAAAGAAGAAGAAGAAGAAGAAGAAGAAGAAGAAGAAGAAGAAGAATTTTTTTTTTTTTTTTTTAAGCTACGTTAACGTGAAGTGTTTTAGTTCCATTTTGCTTCTTTCAGGGACACATGCCCTGGATGTTATGAGTGACTTTAAACAGTGAGGTAGCAGGACTGACTGGACACTGCTGAAAACACTGACAGTGCAGAAACGCACTGTGTGTTTGGTCCTCTTTGTCTTGGTGGGCGTGTATGACTGTGTGGATTATCCACTGTGGGCTCCATGGTAGGAGCAACACGGCACACAGACAGTGCACAGGCAGGTAGTCAGCCAGGAAAGTAATTCGACAGAAACCGACAGAGCAGTCCACACGTCACCTCCCTGGGCTGGGGCTCGGTGAGGGGCTGGGACTGATCTGACGCTGCTCCCGGACTCATTGCAGTGGAAGGTACGGGAGAGGCGGGTGGAGGCATGGAAATCCATGCATGGCTCTGTCTCCTTTCACATCAGCATTATCAAAGCCAACGTGACTGCGCTGTTCGTGTTTGTGCAATGAAGCACAGTTAGGTTCTTGTGTAAACACAAAATCAAAGAAGAGGAGGCCTTTCACAGTTAATGGTAAGCAAGCTTTTATTCCAGCTTGTGTAGCTAACGAGCTAGCGTTAGTTACTATTCCTGACGCTATGATACAGCACAGAGTTAAGCCAGTGCAGCCAGTACTGGCTAAGATAGCTTACATTCACATTATACACAGCAGGTATTTTTTAAACAGGTAAGATGACCAGTATAACTATGTAACTAATATAGCCACCAGCCCCTGTCATCCTTCTGCATATGGGTGTAACCTGTGTTTGGATATTTCAGCCTAGGTTAGTGACGTGAAGTAGCTAGCTGACCAAGCTAACGTTAGCTAAGGTAAACAGTAGCATTAGCTACATGACAAGTGTTTTCTCTGGTTTGTGGCTAAACAAACTGCCAACAATATATTTAACATTAATCCCACGTTGGGCATATGAGCAAGAGCACCTACTATCCACGTTAGTTTGTCTACTCATGTATTGCCAACTGTAAAATATAGCTAATGCTCTTAGTGAAACTGTAAGTGATTAACGTACCAGTATCAGTGTGGTGCAGCTATCTGTCATATCACACATACACAGAAAACACTTCAGCTTTCACATGTTTTCAGCTTTATTGCCGGCTTTGTCATGGTACGAGCTGTCTAGACATATTTATGCTATGTTCTAGCTACCTCAGCCAGAACCAAAAGTAAACCAATGTCAGGAAGGGGCCATTGCTGCAGATAAGTAGTCCGCAGCTAGCTTAAGAGCTAATAGCTTTAATGTTACTAAGCGAACTAAAAAAAAAAAAAAAAAACACCTCAGAGCTGTCAACACACTGAAAGCGTGTCAGTGTGGGAGGGAAAAATAAGTTCCAAAAAGGAAAATTGGTCTAAAATGTTGGTATAGACATTAAGTATGTTCAGAACAGGACAACGTTAATGTGTTGCTTAGTGTAGTGAAGGTTTAGAGGTAAGTAATGACTAAACCGCATCTCCAAAGATTATGGATCAGAAAATAGACCTTTATGTATCTTTAACGGGTGAATTTTGGCCATCTTCTATTCTATTCTGCCCTTTTTCTTTTGCAATGACTTGCTCTGTTTGGCAGAGCAGGTAAATCCAGCTGAACATACATGACTTTTGGCTTGAGTACTCCGGAACATCAAAAGACCTACTTCCTCTCTTCTCTGCAGGTTTATTTCTAGTAGTTTGCTTTTTAAAAATTATTTATTTCCCTCAGTATAAATGTGTCATCTCACTATTGTGTGTGTTTTGACCAGCATTGCAGCTGTTTACTGTTTATTGCAGGCAAATGATTTGCAAAAAAGCCACACTGGGTTTTGAGGGCAAATTGTATGTCATCTGTATTAAAGTTAATGTGATGCACCAGATAAATAGCACTAAGTCTGTGTGCTGTTGCCATTGCCTCCCACAGTCTGACTGTTGCAAACAACTTGTCACTCACAGTACTGTGTGCTGCTAGCTTCAGCAAATATTCAGATGTAAAACAGACAGGTGGAAGAGCTGTGAGCTCTGAGAGGGGTTAAATACAGCAGTCCAATAACCATCTGGAATTTACCCTAATTACATAAAATCTATGATAGATTTTATATATGGGATTTCTTCAAGTGATGGAATTTCTCACCATGTCAAGTTCACAATTCAAGGTACCAGATTTAAGTCAGTCTTGTTATACATTTAAAAAAAAAAAAGACCATAAGGCATAAGGAGTATTTCATTAAGGTAGGACCACGACTAATGATTACTTTCATTGTTGATTAATTTGTCAATTATTTTCTTGATTAATTGATTAGTAGTTTAGCCTGTGAAATGTCAGAAAGTGGTGAAAATGTTTATCAGTGTTCGTCATCAAAATTACATCCTTAAATGTGTTATGTGGTCCACATTTCACAATATTCAGTTCACTCACATAGTGAAGTAACTAGAAAATATTAGAAATTGGGAGAAGCTGGAGTCTGGAGAATTGTGTGTGTTTCCATAAAAACTTAAAACACAAAATCATAACAGTTTGTCATTTATTTTATGGTTGGCAACTAATCAGGTTAGTCAGGATAATCAATTAATCATTGCAAGGATCTAGAGTCTGTTGTGTGAAGCAAGTTTACTAAATCAACCAGACATATTTCTGTTGATCTAGAAACATTTCAGCATTAAGATTGACTTTAGGGAACAGAATCAACTGACAATGAGTCAGACTCACAAAAGTTTCAATGCATAGATAGAAACTTGTTGAGTGAAGAAGTAGACTTTGTGATGTTTGGTTTGCATATTAACTGATTTGTAAAATCCAAGTTTGAATTCATACTTAGCCAAATGCCACACACGTGTGATTGTGTACAGTAAAAGAGACTGGAGCCACAGTTTTGTTAACTTTCAATAAGCAAACATAACATTTTGGCCCTGGATCAATAATTGTTATCTCTATCTCAGGTTTAAAACCTTGTGCATAGTATGTCAAAAAAATCTGTTTTTAATTCAAAACCTCTTGACATTTAGACAATAAATAAAGCTATACTCTATACTCTAAAGTATTGCAGTCAGCTTTGAAATACAAACAGCATACAGAAAAACTAAAATAGGGTTCTATTTGAATCAGAATTGGTAGTCATAATTATGAATATGGTAATAGGAATGACAAAATCAAAACAATGCTTACCCAAAAGCAATGGATACATTATCCTTAGCTTTCCAGAATATGCATTAAATTAATTTGATTTATATTCAATTTGCCTCAAAGGTTAAATGTTTTCCAACTAGAAGAGCAGACGATGGTTAAATGAAGCCTGACTAAGCATGTGTTCAGTGCTGTCATGTTTTCTGATTGCAGTGTAACATACTGTAAGTTAACAAATGATTCAGCAAATTATAGACTTACTATATCATTTGAAAAATCAATTTTCACATTTCACTTTACACACTCTGTAATGACAAATCCCCTGTCTGTTTGGTAATCCATGTGTTTGTTTGAAGACAGTCTGTCGGTCTCCTTTGTGCACTCATTCACCGGTGTGTAGTGTAGTCAAAGAAACATCAACCCACAGAAATGGATATAGTGTGGGCCCCAGGTTCAACACCAGAACACAAACTCTACAATTTGTAGAATGACTGTCATAGGTTGTCTCTACACTAGCGCTGCACAGTATTTGCAGAAATGAAATGCAGTGTAGTTAAAATACAGGGATTTTAATAAATAATAGTTGTCTTGATTGGAAACAGCATAATGCAGCCGTTTTTCAGATACATTTGCAGTGGACAGTGTTTTTGTTGTTGTTTTCTTAAGTAAAGCTTTGAAACTCTTGCCCCTTTCAGAGAACAAAAATGCATTGCTGTGTCTCAGGAGGATATGACTTGGATATACCCATTTGGAATATTTTTTGACTGGTTTAACAATGAGAAAGATTTTCAAAATAGTTTTTTCCTTTGGATTTCCACTCATCCAGGAGGTAGGAATTGCTTGGGTGTATTTAAGTATCAAAAATATCTTCTCATTCTTCACACTTCTTTACAAATTTTAGTATTAATTACATTATATGAACTGGCAACCTTCACTTATAATTAAATAGAAGCAGTAAATGTACTGTATTTCTTTTTTTTGTCATAAAACTGCTTCATTTGGGAATGTGACAGGCTGGGTAAACAAGCTCAGGCAGAACAAGTTCAACCCCATTATTTTAAATAGGTTTTTTGATAAAGTGAAACTGCTTTGTGTCTATAAAAAATATTGATATGCTGAAAAATACAACAAATGATTTAGTATTCTGTTAAAATACAAAAATATTGTTAAGGATTTGATATTGAAGCCAAGGTATAACTATCAGTACTTATAATGAAAATATTTGATCAAAACCCAGCTTTAAAAATGGATATACATTTGACTTAATTTGATAGGGAACATCCATTGTCTTGTGTCAGTATTTAGCTTGTGGCATAAACACAGTCTAAACTACATCTTTTAAATCATGACTAAAATGTAACCCTGATCCTTAACTTGGTGGATGTTTGGATGCTTAATAGAGAAAAATATTGTTCACAAATTTAATATAAACATTGTATCTGATATCTGTTTGTTTCAGCACTGATGGCTCCAGAGTGACATGCCATGGCTTTAATGATCCCCCCGGTAAAACTGAAATGGCTGGAGCACCTAAACAGCTCATGGATCACGGAAGACAGCGAGTCAATAGCCACACGGGAGGGAGTTTCGGTGCTCTACTCAAAGCTGCTAGCCAACAAAGAGGCTGTGCTGCTCCCACAGCAAGTGCTTTGTCTGAAGGGTCCCCAGCTGCCAGACTTTGAGCGTGAATCCCTCTCCAGCGATGAGCAGGAACACTACCTTGATGCTCTGCTCAGCAGCCAGCTGGCCTTGGCCAAGATGGTCTGCTCTGACTCTCCTTTCGCTGCTGCCCTGCGTAAACGTGTGCTGGTGCTCCAGCGCATCTTCTACGCACTTTCCAACAAGTACCATGATAAGGGAAAGGTCAAGCAGCAGCAGCACTCACCAGAGAACAACTCTGGCTCCACAGACCTGCACTCTGTCAGTGAGCGGCCGCGCTCCAGCACCGACGCGCTCATTGAGATGGGGGTCCGCACAGGCCTCAGCCTCCTCTTTGCATTGCTGCGGCAGAGCTGGATGATGCCCCCTCCTCCCACTTCTGGTGTTCCAGGTGGCAGCATAAACTTGTGCAATGATGTCATTCACACAGCCATCGATGTGGTTAGCTCCTTGCCGCCCCTCTCTCTGGCCAATGAGAGCAAGATCCCACCAATGGGTCTGGACTGCTTGGCCCAGGTCACCACTTTTCTTAAGGGAGTGACCATGCCAAACTCTGGGGCAGATATTTTGGGGCGGCGGCTCGCCTCAGAGTTGCTGCTAGGTCTGGCTTCACAGCGGGGGTCGCTGCGTTACCTGCTGGAGTGGATTGAGATGGCTTTGGCCGCTTCAGCTGTGGTCAGTACTATGGAGCAGTGTCAGGTGCTGCAGAACCAAGAAGGCCTCATCGGCTATGATTGTTTCATGAACATTCTCATGCAGATGAGACGCTCTTTGGTAAGTTTACGCTAAATAAACTTTATTATTTGGAACATTGTGTCTTATGCTGGTACTGTGCTTGTTGCTAGAACTAGAGCTAACATACACTGGGTAATACTGAATACAGCTTTCGCATGATGTGTGAATATCTGCAATGTGTGCAGAAAAAGTACTGTCTACCTTGGTAATATCTGTAACTCACCAAATAATGCTTTCCTATAATTTTG
Source organism: Sphaeramia orbicularis (assembly GCF_902148855.1). Lineage (NCBI taxonomy): Eukaryota > Metazoa > Chordata > Actinopteri > Kurtiformes > Apogonidae > Sphaeramia > Sphaeramia orbicularis. Next base: position 7,927,116 of record NC_043959.1, read on the forward strand.
TTTACTTCATAATTTGTAGTCAAAAAACTGTCACTTCATCCCCAATCCCCAGTTTAGCATTAACTTGAGAAATGGCAGCCTCAGTGTGGAAAGAAAATGTGTGGCAATTGTCCATCTAGATGGGAACGGGCAGTCTACAAACACACTGCCATCAATACTATATTTATGTTGGGTTTGCTTATTTTTAGCTATCATTACCGACAAATTCAATCACCATAATGGGTAACAAACAGGTGACTTCTTCCACTTTAATATTCAACTTACAGCAAAATATTCCTCTTACTGTCACGTCACTTGAATGTCGAAAGAAATTCATCACCAAGTAACATACAAGGTAGACTTTCTGCACAGTATGAAGGCATTTCTCACCAAACACTTATGGACATTTAGAATACAAATCAGTAGCCTTTTGGTTATTTTATGCCATTCATTTTTCTTTCACCTCATGTCATTCTTGAAATGGCTGTATATAAAATATTAAGTTCTCTGAAATCAATCAGATAAGGTTGGCTTTTTCTGCTTGGTCACAGGTGTGGTGAATGTTTCCCCATTAAAGTCAGGACACTGGGACACCGCAATATTAACGTGAATGTGTATGGGTTAGATGTTTTATGAAGCCCTTTGTGATCTCATTATCGATTTTTGTATGTGATTATCTCAGGGCTCCTCAGCAGATCGCAGCCAGTGGAGGGAACCAACACGCACCTCTGACGGACTGTGCTCATTATATGAAGCAGCACTTTGTCTGTTTGAAGAAGTAAGACATTAAAAGACCGTTGAGAAGTGTCCTTCTATATTTAGGGATTTGTATCAGATCATATGTAGCTCCTTGATTATATTGTTTTCTCCCAGGTGTGCAGAATGGCATCAGACTACTCTCGCACCTGTGTCAGCCCGGACAGCATTCAGACCGGAGAGGCCCCCATGGTGTCGGAGACCTGTGAGGTGTATGTGTGGGGCAGTAACAGCAGTCATCAGCTGGTAGAGGGCACACAGGAGAAGATTCTGCAGCCCAAGCTGGCCCCCAGCTTCGCTGATGCACAGACAGTAAGTGAACACCATACAGCTTCATTTCCTCTGTATGCTGAGAGAGGAAACATCTGTTCACTTCTATTCATAATAGGCAATAGAAAACACAGAACCTGTCATGAGTTTTAAAAAAGTGTCTTGCTGGGTCTTGGTGAACAGATGGATGACTTTTAAGCATATAAAAAATTTTTCTCACCAAAGACATTAATTATACTTATTTAACCTAAAAGAGTGCAGTCACATAGACTTGGTGACAGAACACATTCATATTCAAATTACACTGTTACAAGTGCCGATAAAAGCAGTGTGATAAGATGAATTTGTTACAGATTGAACAGACAGCAGACTGTGTCTCCTCTTTCTCTTTTTAGTTTCAAATTCATTTATTTTCATTTCACTGAACATTTGCATACACAAAAAACTGTTTCTCACCAGCTCCTTTCAGTGCAGTTAAAAGAATCAGAAATAAATATTCTAAGAACTACTCTCAATACAGGAAAACTAACTAGATCATAGATAAACATTGTAAAGAGCTTTTTTTAAGCCATTGGTTTATACCAGAAATTCACAATGAGGGCTGAAAAGTTGGCGCATTTTTAAAACCTTACACCAGTCTAGATCTGGCAGTGTATTTTTTTTCCATAACAGTGTCTTTCTATACATTCTCTCTAACCAATGTTTTTCAGATTTTGTTGTAGCTGACTATAATTTGTAAAGTCATGAAGTACGAATGAGAATAGAGATAGTGAGTTTCTCATTATACCTGCATTTCTGGTATTGATGAAACACTGAGGGCATGAAAAAGGGGATGGTTAAGAAAGTCTGTTTTTGGAGCCATTCTATTACTAAGAAGAGTTCCATTCAGCATTGACTATGAGGCAAATTGTCATCTTAAATACTGGTAAGTGTCAGCCCAGAATTTATCAGTTAGTGCATGAGAGAGGAGAGTACATGACAATGCTGCATGGTAACAGGTCAGTTACAGGCTGTAAATATTGAGGGAAAACATACACTGCATTAAACTACAATTCATATAGATTGTGTTCTTGAAGTAAATGTAAACAAAGTAAAAAAAAAAAAAAAGTTAAGATAGGCAGTTTATGGCTGGTAATGATTTAAAACAATTATATAACAAGAAAAGCACCCGGAGAGTGCAGACCTCCGCCAAGAGAGATCCCCCCCAGTCAACCACCAAAATTTAATCATTTCTTCCTTGTGCCAGTATCAACATTTCATGAAAATTTCATGAAAATCCGTCCATAACTTTTTCAGTTATCTTGCTAACAAACAAACACGCGTGCACGCACGCACGCACACAAAGCAAAGTGATCACAATACCTCCTGGCGGAGGTAACAAAAAACTATTTCTTGGATGTGTTCCAGCCTAAATGCCAGGAATTCTGTTGAAATGAATATGTAACTAGGCCACATGAAATATCCTGCGTTCATACTATCTACAACAAAATACGAGTCGAATCCTGTCACACTGAGCCAACTATTTCTTAATAGTGAGATCCAGTGTCCCACTTTATGAGGAGCTGCACTGCACTTAATGTTGTCAGAGATCCTTTCTCATTTCAGAAGCAAAATATTTCAGATTTTATACTCATTTTCATAATTTTGTTGTTCATCTTTCCATGTATGATTGGTTTAGTGTTTAATTTAAAGAAGACTAACGTGATTAAATCAAATTGAACAGCCATTTGTTGTTCATTTGGCCCAACAAAGTCAGGTCTATTTTCAAACCATAAAACCATTTTTAAATCAATATATCATATCATTATATAATATATCATACTGACTGCATGTATTGAATTAAAAATATTATTTGCATTGCATCACTTTATCCTTTTTCTACACTGACAGCATATAGCAAGCAACTTGTATATAGCAAGCAAAACATGAATATTCTTGAAGAGTGTGTCTTGATTCATGAATTGTACATCAATGAAGACTCAAGAAGTGTCACCCTAGAGCTGTAGAGCTGTAACTTGTTCATTGGATAATACACAAATTGACAGGACAGCTCCTTGTCTAATGTAATATCATGTTCCTAAATTTGCCATCCACTCACTGCTGACTGCTGAGTTAGCCCACAGTTTTCACTGTGTTCTGCTGAGACACTTTCCTGACACTTTCACTGCACACTAAACCATATCTTCCTCTTTTTTTCTGCAGATTGAGGCAGGTCAGTACTGCACTTTTGTTATCTCTTCTGACGGTTCTGTTCGGGCCTGCGGGAAGGGAAGCTACGGTCGTTTGGGTCTGGGAGATTCAAACAATCAATCAACTCTTAAGAAACTGACCTTTGAACCCCACCGTGCAATCAAGAAGGTGTCGTCATCCAAGGGCTCGGACGGTCATACACTGGCCTTCACTACTGAGGGTGAGGTGTTCAGTTGGGGTGACGGCGATTATGGCAAACTGGGTCATGGGAACAGCTCGACTCAAAAGTACCCCAAACTGATCCAGGGGCCTCTACAAGGAAAGGTACGGTTTCATTGTAACATGTGGTATTTTATTCATATTGCTTCATACACATTAAGATGTAAAAAGGGGGTTGCATCAATAAAGTTTATCCTAAGTAAATCCAGCTTTATTAATGCACACTGAAATTAGTCTAATCAACAACATATTATTGGTTTAAAAAATGTTGTTGGTGCCATTCTCTCTCTGTATATAAATATTTCTATATTTTATCAACATTTCATGAATAAAAAAATGTTCAATGTCTGTGTGATCCTGCATTGATCTTGACATTAAGCAGTGTGATTATATTTATGTCTTGCTGTTTGTGCAATCAGGTGGTGGTGTGTGTGTCTGCCGGCTACAGACACAGTGCCGCAGTCAGTGAGGATGGAGAGCTGTACACGTGGGGAGAGGGAGATTTCGGAAGATTGGGTAAGTGAATTAACTAATTTATTTCAAAAGATATATTTTTATTACACTTACATTGTCATACATTTGTGCTCAATTTCTGAGGGATTTGACGCATCCAAAAATATTTTCATACTTTCATTGTAAATACCCTCTTTTTACTCTTTTCTTCTATGTATAGTCATTGCATAATCATTGAATAAATATCAACTATGCCATTTTTTTCCTATTTGCAATGTTTGATGATTAAAACATTGATAATTGTGATTAAGCAGTAATGCAGTAGTTCCAGGCCTGCAGTGTTCTTAAGCAGTTTATCGTGTGAATTTATGGTCTGAACTTGACTTTCATTGTTTTTCAGGATAGGGCATTTTTCAGTATGTTCAGTAAAAGTTTGTTTACTGAAAAGTGTTTTTACATACATACACAGCACCAAATGATAGACACATT